>NW_028229658.1:0-176412 GCF_053477565.2 Lygodium microphyllum
TGGCTTTCTCCCATTTTTCTTTTCCCATGGCTTGCTCAAAAGATGTGGGTTCTGGTTCCTGTATCACTTTGACCATATATGCATAGTGAATGGCTGTAAATCCATCATATTTCAGCCTATCCACAGGATACCTAGCTCTTGTAGACCTGCGCAAAGTAGGTTCACTCCCAGGTGCTCTCAAAACATCCCTGGTCTTCCTTACTCCAGGTGTAACAATAGAAGGAATACCCAACTCATCATCAATGCTCTGTTCTGAGCCACTGGATTCACCATCCACATAAGAGTGACCTGCATTCACATCAAACATGGGCTGATCAACCTTCTCTTTTCCTTTTCGTGATACCTGCATACCACTATCTGCATTGCTTTGAGAAGATTCTCCTGATCTCAATCTGCCTGTCCATGGCGAAGAATGTGAACCACTGCTAGAGGACGCTCCAGGTCCACTAATATTTTGTGACTGCTGCTGTGAATTCTGTGTAGCATTACCATTTTGTGCATCTACATCATCAATCACATTTACAGGTTTATACCAGCTACTCATCTCATAAAAAACAACATCTCTGCTCACTGTAAACTTACGAGTAGAAGGGTTATAGCATCTATACCCTTTTTGCTGCAGAGAGTAACCAATAAAGATGCACTTCTCAGCTTTTGGATCCAACTTGGATCTCACCTCATCTGGCACATGTACATAGGCAATGCAACCAAAAATTTTCAAATGAGAAATATCTGGTTTCCTACCAGTATACCTCTCCTCTGGAGTCATTCCATGTATTGCTGCAGTGGGAGTCCTGTTCATTATGTAGACTGCTGTAGCAACTGCTTCAGCCCAATAAAAATCTGGCAAGTCTTTTTCATTGAGCATGGCACGAGATACCTCTCCAATATGCCTGTTTTTCCTTTCTGCAATTCCATTTTGTTGTGGGGTATGACTGCATGAATATTGCTGCTTTATGCCATGCTCCTGCAGGAACCTTGCAAACTCATTTGAGAGGTACTCTCCCCCTCCATCTGACCTTAGGCATTTTATCTGCAGGCCTGTTTCTTTTTCAACCATAGCTTTAAGAGTTTTGAAATGCCCAAAAACTTCACTTTTCTTTTTCATAAAATACACCCAAACTTTTCTGCTATAGTCATCAATAAAACTGACAAAATAATGACAGCCTCCAAGAGATGCAGCTTTAGTAGTCCACACATCAGAGTGGATTAATTCCAATGGCTTCTCACTCTCTTGAACATGTCTAGGAAATGGTTTCCTTGCCTGTTTTCCAAACTGACAGGCTTCACATACCTTATGCATTTCTGCAACCTTGAATTTTGGCAATCCTGCAACAATATTTTGGGCCTGCATTGATTTAAGTCGCTGTACATTAACATGACCAATGCGTTTATGCCAGATATCAATATCTGCAACTACACCGGTCCCATGTGCAAACATTGCTGCACTCAATTCAGGCATGTCTGCATCCAATGTAAACATTCTGCCCTTCTTCTTTCCTTTTGCTATCAAGCGACCTTTATTTTTCATATCCTCAACAAAGCATCCATGAGGATTAAATCTGACCTGCAAGCCCTGCTCAACCATTTGACCAACAGAAACCAGATTCTTGGTGATATTCGGGACATGAAATACATCGGACAGGTATTTCTTTTTCCCACCCTGCATAGACAAGGGAATTTTTCCAATCTGCACAATAGGATGTGCAGTATCATCACCAGTCTCCACAAATCCTGGTTTTTCCATTTTCCTTGCATCCTCCATCCATTCTGCATGACCTGTCATGTGGTTTGATGCACCTGAGTCAACATACCATACATCATTGCTTTCTTCTGCACTTGTCATAGAATTGTTCATGTGCTGCACCATGAACAAATGCTCATTTCTGTCATCACCCTGTCTACTAGAAGATGCATAATTCCCTTGTTGCAGTTTTCCATTCATGATGTCATTCTGCTTTTTATAGCAGTCTTTAGCCATATGACCCATTTTACCACAGTAGTAGCATTCAACATTACTGTTTGCATTTTGGCCTCTTTGCCATCCACCACGACCTCTTTGGCTCCCCCTGCCTCTAGAGTTACCACGTCCTCCTCCATAGGACTGGTTTTCTTGAGTTTGCTGCATATTCTGATTTCTGCCACGGCCTCCAAATTGGCCTCCTCTACCTCTGCCTCTACCTCTTCCAGCATTTGAGTAGAAGACAGCTTCTTTTGAAGTTCCTCCTGAAGAAGATGCACCACCATTTCTCTGTTCCTCAGAAATTAGAAGAGCAATCAACTCCTCAAAATCAGGAAATCTTTCACGAACTGAAATGGATGTCCGAAACTGTGCATAATCCTTTCCTAGACCATTCAAGGTCACGGAAACTAAATCATCATCTTCCACTGGCGACCCAATGGAAGTAAGTGCATCTGCAATCTTCTTCACCTTCATGTGGTAGTCGTTGATGCTCATACTTTCTCTTTGCACATTATGCAACTCTTGCTTGAGCTGCATTTTCCTGGCTTGCGTATTTGTGCTATACATTTTTGACAAAGTATCCCATGCCTCCTTTGGCGTACTTGCATCCTGAATATGCACAATCATAGAGTCTGAAATACTGATAGACAGCCAATACATAACTTTCCTGGCTCTCTCATGCCATGTTTTAAATGCCTGCATTTGTTGTTGATTGGGAACATCAGGAAGAACTGGTTCTTCTTCATTTCCTGCAACAAATTCCCAATATCCTTTTCCCATAAGGAAATTCGTCATTCTAAACTTCCATGCCTGGAAGTTGTTCTTGTCAAGCTTTTCAGTGACAATCTGTGAAAGAGAATCAGACGCCATTACAGAATACTGCAAGAAATTCTGTCACTGCAAAAAACACAGCTTCACCCTCACAAGGGCAAATCTGCAAAACTGGCAAAAGTGGTATTTGACCACACAGTCACTTCCTAGTGACGATTTTGCATAAACAGGAACCAAGGATGATTCTGAAACTCCCAATGTCTCTGCGCACAAGCATATGATGCAATTTCTACAGTAACTTTTCACCGACCTGTAGAACAGTGGTCGCACAGCATAGAACTGAGCCTTTTCTTGAGTGCGTGCAGAAAACTTCCGTCTGCAAAAACGGCCCCGAAATGGCCTCAAATCAAAAAAACAAGGTCGCCAAGGGCTGAAGCCCTATCCCGCAGCATATACTGCCCTCTTGCTTCACCGCGAAGGGCGTCTCAACCTGAGACAATGCACTCCTGCAATTTCCGGCTGTGCTACCTGCAGAGATCTGCTCCCAAAACAGGAAATGAAAGCAACACTGCTCCTCTTACCAGACCACCGCGAGCTTGGCTTGCTTTCTTGAGCTCCTTACCACGAAC
The DNA here is from genome assembly GCF_053477565.2 of Lygodium microphyllum. Taxonomy (NCBI): domain Eukaryota; kingdom Viridiplantae; phylum Streptophyta; class Polypodiopsida; order Schizaeales; family Lygodiaceae; genus Lygodium; species Lygodium microphyllum. Next base: position 3,364 of record NW_028229658.1, read on the forward strand.
AAGGCTCTGATACCATGTCAAGATTGTGGGAGAGAAGGAAGGAGTCTCGCTTGAAGCTTTCTTGCTTGCACAATGGGGGAAGACACACAAGGGTGGAGGCTGAAAACAATTTTCCTCTTCTTAGTTGTGTAAGCCAAAAGAACTCTGTTACAAAGAAATAGAAGAACCCTGTATATATGGGTCTCAAACCAAACTCAACTAACTAAGGTGGCATACTAACTGAGCCACAAACTAGAGTAGATAAGGATAGCTATCGTGTAGCTATTATTCAGGGGCGATGTACCAACCGCGTCTGCAACTAACACGTCGGTGACATAAATGCACAACGGTCACCCTGGCGTATCACGAGTGGAGCTCGATATGTCAACAATTTTGGAACAGTTGGTGCAAAATATGAATATGCTTATGCAGGTACAACAACAACAACAGGTGATGCAAGCTTCTACTCAAACAGAAAGTGTTGTGATGAATGCTTTGCAAGAAGTTGAGCATCAGGTGAAGTTATTCAATGGCAGGAATGTATCTGCATATGTATATACCTATGCTCAGAAGATGGAATTCTTTGGGGTTGCTCAATCTGCATGGAGTCGATATTTTGTATATGTTACTATTCATGAACTAAAAGCACAGATTACTGAATTATACTTGCAGGATGCTGACTGGGTAGCCTTCAAAAAGACACTCAGAGAAGAATTTTACGTTGAGGACACTAGTTTGATTACGCGCAAGACTTTTCACGAGTGGATTTTACAACCCAATAAGGGTCTTGTGGCTACAAAATTGCTAAGAGAATTTGAAAGCCGATTTGAGCAGTTGGATCTTGCAGAACAGCAAGCTCTTGCAAGCCAGAAAATTGAATTGTTTCTATAGGTAGCTGATCTTGAGCTTCAACAGAAGCTTGATGATTTGCTGGAGGATCAGACTACAGAGATAGATTTGAAAACAGAGTGGAGACATGTCAAGGAAGCTATTACTGTGCTTGTGAAGAAGCATAGAAGAAGAGAAAGATTGCATGTCTCTAGCTTGCCCACTATTACGGGCAAGACAATTGATGTATCCAGTAAGCCACCCACTTCTGTGGCTAACCCTATGACTGTACTTGCAATATTTCCCTCTATTAGGGAAGTTGTCTTAGATGAATTGGTCAAAGGGATGTGGGATCTTCAATTGAAGGTTGCAAAATTGGATGAAAAAGGACAAGAGGAAAGGGGATGGGCAGCAGCCCCTAAGCAAGGAAAAAGATGTATGCGGTGTGATAGTTTGTAGCATGAGAGAAAGGATTGTGCTGCCTATTGGGAGGCCTTGGCACGACAGCTCATCTTTTGGAAAGATGGTAAGATCCATGCATAAGAAACGGGATTGCCTCTTGCTTAATTTTGGAAAGGGAGGTATGTAGAAGTTGTTGGAAGACTTGGCTGTCCGAAATGCTTATGCGGCGGTACATGCTTCTACTTTTGGTCTACAGTTGGATAGAATGCATGGTCAAGTAATGGTTGGTCCAAAGGCTGAAATATGGACCCATGCTTTACATACAGTTGAAAAGAGAAAGATCACTGATAGTGAAATGTCTCATGCAAGGCAAGACATTCATGGCATAACTAGTTGGGAATCACCGGTAAATGCATATTCAGAGTATGCATATTTAGTAAAGGTACAAAACACGGATGTAATTGTGGAAGAAAAATGAAAAAGAGATGAAGATATTGCAGGGACATCTAAAAGAATGAGAAGAAGAAGTGTGGATCAGCCTAAAGCTGCAAATCAACCACCTCCCAAGCATGTTATGGAAGAGGTCAGTTAGGAGCAAAAATAGGATAACAAACAAGAGGGCAAAAAGAAGGGCAAGTAGCCAGGATATAAGTTGCAATCTAACATTGAGACAGCCACAGATCTTAAGAAGGTTCTTGAATAACGGATCTTAAACAGTCGGGTGGAATTCACCTTAGGAGAGGTGCTTGGCATCGCCAAGCGAGAATTTCATGATGAGATCCTTGACATAATTAAGAGGAAGCATAATTTTCTTGGTGATACCACTAGTGCATTGCTGCAATTTGAAGAGGAAACTGGCTTGTTGGGTATTCGGGCTGAATATGAGCATGAAGTAAGTACTAGATTATCTATGCAGGATGCTACTAATCAGTGGATAGCATGTGGAAAAGAGAAGAAAGTGGCTGAAAATGCATTGTCTTGTAGCAATATGCATGGTGGAGTAAGGGAGATGCAACAATATGGGGAAGAGATGCTAGGATTTATTCCTCAAAGTCAGTACACAAGAAATCATTGGGCTAGGGCTACCACTCAAACGTTAGTGAAAATAGGAGAATTTGAAACTCCTTGTGTTGCTTTACTTGACCATGGGTCTGAGATAAATGTCATTGAGTGTGGGTTGTATGAAAATGGTGCATGACCTGTAGATACTGATCATGGTTGGCGTATGAGGGCTACAAATAATTCTTCGGGAGAGCTTTATGTTGCATATCCTAATGTAAAAGTGACAATTGGCGATGTACAAGAAGAGAAACACTTCTTTGTGCAAGATAATTCCTCATATGCAGTGATTTTGGGACAGCCCTGTGCATATGGAAACAAAGGTGCTTGATGATGGTTCTGCTTATGCAAGAGTCAGAAGTAAGGATGGGAAGAAAGCAATCCAATTTCTTACTATTTGTGTTAATCATTCTAGAAATCGAGATACACTTCGAGAGTCTCCTTTGGCTCCAAATTCAAGGGAATTTAAAGACCTAGATTTTCATTGAGCACTGCTGTTCGCGGGGCTACAAAAGTTCTATTTAGAGGGTGTACTTGCTTCTTGATGAAATGAAGCATGTATTTCCTATTGGTTATTCTCAGTTTATAACAAACAATTCATGTTAGTTTAAGCCTATGGAAGCTATGTGCAAGACTGAGCACATATCTATGAAACGACTACTAAGGAACTGAGAGCATTGGGGTTGTTAGCTAAAAATGATGGCATTTTAGGCATCTTTTATGGGCTGAATATTAATGACACTATGGCTGAAATTTTAGCAACTATACATGCAAAAAATGAGGCTGAAAACAGAGTGTTGTCAGTATGTTCTTTGGATATGTATGATGTTATAGCATTGTTTGCTCAATAGGAAGGATTACAATGGGTTGAAGCACTTGTGGAGACAAATTATAAGATGGTTGACAAAAAGGTGAAACCAATTTGCACTTCCACCAGAGAGTGAGGTTATGTATGAAAAAGTGTCAAGGTAGCTAAGCTTACGGGATCCTAAAGATATAGGTCATCAGTTTACATGTGAAACATTACAGGAATTAAAAGTTGGTGCAGAAGGGTTTCTTTTACCTGCTAAGAGAGACTATTTTATGCGGATGTTGGCTAGACATGGAAAGGCATTTGCATTTTAGCCAAGTGGAATAGGTTGTGTGGATCCAAATGTTGTCTCTCCTATGGTCATATTTACTGTGCCACATGTACAATGAAACTTGAGGCCTATTCCAGTGCCTGAAGCTTACTTGCCAAAGTGAATGGATTTACTAAATGAAAAGATTCGCATGAAGATCTTGGAGCCTTCTTCAGCCTCGTACTCAAATCGTTGGCTTACTGTGCCCAAAAAGAATGGGGCTTTGAGATTTATTTAAGACATGCAACTGGTCATCCAATTTTGGCAACTCATAGGTGGTAGATTCCTGCCTCTTGAATAATTTGATTCTTTCCCTGCTACTGAAGTCTTATGGCTATCCCATCCAGCTCATTTAAAGTATAAGTAGCATGAAACACCTGTCTTACCAGATGGGGTCCAAACTATCTATTGGAAACTTTACCAAATCCCCATCTTATATTGTTCTTGGCCTCAATCTATGTATTTTGTCAAACCATTTCTTGTTTTGTATCCTTGCTGCCCTTAATTTTTCAACTGCTACCTCTATGTCTTCTGACTTTCTTTCCAACTATCTAATGCGCAAGGCTAATAACTCCTCTCGATTCAACTCCTCTTCCCAAGGTAGCACATTCCATGTGAGTGTCATCTCTTCTATCGACATGATAGGTTTTTGACCATAAATCAGTTCAGTAGACATATATACATATATCTTGTAATGGCACTATGAATTGTTCTGTCAGCCCACAAAGCATATGGAGCAATCGTGGCCACTCTTTTACCTTCTCTCCACATGATTTTGCCAATGCCTTCACAATAGGTGGATGAACTCTTTCACTTTTGCCATTTCCTTCAGGGTTATAATCTAAAGTCCCCAATTGTGCAAAGAAATCATGAGCTTTATCTACATCTAGCTCACCCCTATCTGCTGTAAATTTTCCCACACAACCATATCGAAAAAAGATCTCTTCTAAGAGAAAAGTACACACTGCATTTGTTGTCTTAGTACGTAGAGCTCTTCCTTCCACTTGATTAGTCAAGTCTTCACGGGCAAGTACAAGATACCTCATTTGTCAAAGATGTGTAGGCATCGTGACTAAATCCACCACCCACTTAAAATGAGGAGACAATGGATATGTGGGCTGCAATCCATCTCGATGTCTCACATATGAATACATTTGACATGTCATACATGTTTCCAAAAAGTGAGCAACATCCTTATACATACCATGCCACCAATATCTTTCTTTGATCTTTGCAAAAGCACCCCGGTAATGGCCAGCCCATAAGCTTTCATAAAATTCTTGCATAACATTTACTTGTGAATCTTTGTCACCCAAAACTTGAAATGGCATACCCTATTTCTTTTTAGCATGTTTCCATAAGTATCCATCTTTTAAGAAAAACCCATAGGCTGTCCTCTTGATCTTTTTAAACTCCTCATCCAACCATTCATCTCTCTTTGTTAATGTACTGAGGTATTGACCAATTCTCAACCACTCTCTTGCATATTTGTCTTCTAGAAACACTTCTACACAAGATACAAAACATCTAAAGTGTATTCTCTTTGTTGTCCAAGCTTCTATTAATGTTGCACCTTGCATTGCTAAATTCACTCTTACAACATCATTTTTAGCCATAAGAAAGTCATCTTCCTCCTCATCCATGATCCCATCTTCATTCTCATAGCATGCTCGAGGTAACATATCTGCCCCACTGGGTTATCTCTTCCTGCAATATATTGAAATTCAGGGTTCAAAGATTTGATGTATGCAATCCACTGGAGCATACCAATGTCCGGGGCAGCACAACTAGTAATCATACCTAATACTGGCAAACAATTGGTCTCAATGACTACACGAGCACCCATAAAATACTCATTATCACATTTAAGTACTATCATGATTCTCCATAATTCTCTTTTTACCTATGGATACCTTCTCTGTTGTTCAGTCAATACTTTAGTACCAAAGAAAATTGCATATCTTTGTCCTTCCTCATCATCTTGCCTAATTGCCCATCCAATCCCGATTGGGCTTGTATCAACAGTAATAATGATAGGATTTCCATGTGAATAGTCAGCCTTTCTCAATGTAGGAGCAAAATTTAAGAGCTACTTCAATTTCTTCATTGCTTTTTGATGCTTCCTTTCCTAGTGAAACCTTTAACCTTTCCTCAAAAGCTGATATAGAGAACATTCGTGCATACATATTGCATTCTATCAATCCCGTCTATTTTTGCTAGTGATGGTCTTCACCCATAGGGCCCACACATATGCCCAACAATTAAAACCTCTTCAACTCCAAAGACACTTTTGTCCAGAAAGAGTTAAATGCACCTCTTCTAGATGTGTCAAAATCCTCTCACAATCCACAATATGGTATGCAACAAACTGTCTGCACCCATGAGCATCCATCTCTTCATTCTTTTCATCCATTGCACACCCTTTGATTGAAACATCATCCAAGAAGGGCATTGTCAATTGTGGTATAAAATCCATGAGTACTCTATTCATAGCATTTGTCATGTGTGCCACTGAGTTTTTCACTCCTTGTCGGAGAGTACACATTCGTACTAACCCCAAGGGAGTCTTCATGGTTGTGATATCCCTGCTTTCAACTGCAAGCTGAAATTGATCATACCCCGAGTAAAGATCACCTAAAGAATAGATCACTCTATTTGCAAAAGCCTCTGCATAGGGATCTTGCCATCTTTTCAAAAGATGAGATGTTGTATCAAGGCCTCCTAATAGGCAGCACAATCCTTTCTCTCATGCTGCAAACCATCACACCACATACATCTTTTTCCTGGCTTAGGGGCTGCTGCCCATCCCCTTTCCTCTTTTCCTTTTTCATCCAATTTTGTGACCTTCAATTGAAGATCCTGCATACCTTTGACCAATTCATCTAATACATCTCCCCCAACAGTGGGAACAATAGCATGTACAACCATAGGTTTAGCCATAGAAGTGGGTGGCTTACTAGATACATCAACTATTTTGCCCGTAACAGTGGGCAAGCTAGAGACATGCAACCTTTCTCTTCTTCTATGCTTCTTTACAAGTGCAATAATAGCTTCCTTGACATGTCTCCACTCTATTTTAAGATCTGTCTCTGTAGTTTGATCTTGTAGCAAATCATCAAGCTTCTCTTGAAGCTCAAGATCTGCTACTTGTAGAAATAATTCAATCTTTTGACTTGCAAGAGCTTGCAGTTCTGCAAGATCTAACTACTCAAATTGATTTTCAAATTCTCTTAACAATTCTGTAGCCACAAGATCCTTATTGGGTTGTATAATCCACTCCTGAAAAGTCATGCACGTAACCAAACTGGTATCTTCAATGTAAAATTCTTCCCTGAGTGTCTTTGTGAAAGCTACCCAGTAGTCAGCATCCTACATGTATAATTCAGTAATTCACGCTTTTAGTTCATGTATAGTGATTCGAAAAAAATACCGGCTCCATGCAAAATGAGCCACTCCAAAGGATTCCATCTTTTGGGCATAGGTATATACATATGCAGATACATTCTTGCCATTGAACAACTTCATCTCATGCTCAACTACTTGTAGAGCATTCATCACAACACTTTCTGTTTGAGTAGAAGCTTGCATCACCTGTTGTTGTTGTACTACTTGCATAAGCATATTCATATTCTGCACCAACTATTGTAAAACATCACTAGAAATTGTGCTAAAAGGTTCTCCCATCTTATCTTTCCTTCTGATGACCTTTTACGTTGGGTTCACCAATGTCGAAGGGGTTTTGGTCAAAAGGGCATATCCACCGGGGATTAGAGATAGAAAGAAGTAGAGATAGAAGATGGAAGAGAAGAAAAAGAATAGACAAGAGGTAAACATGATAAAGACAAAGCACAATGAATCAAATCAATATGTATTGATAGAACATGGAATCCCTTATTTGGATCTACTCAAAAGTAATCTCCAAGCATTAGATCTCATGGAGCTTGCTCATAGATCGAAAACGTGCATCAAAATAACAGCTTCCTCTCTGTTGCTCGAAACCCAAATCTGATGGCTCCGTTGGATCTGAAAGGGGAATAGAACCCCAACACATCTGGTTTAGAATCTCCCAATTCACTCCTTCTTCTTCTTCCATTTCAAAGTGTTGTTTTTAGCTTGTCAACTACGATCGAGACGCGCATGATTTTTCCTATCTTTCTTTTTTATGAAAAATCCCAAAACTGACTGAAAAGGCAACTTGCTTTTTGCATGCCATCCTAATCTAGAAGCTTTTCTAACTTTTTAGGATTTTTACAATAAATAAATCAGCCAATCAGGCCAACAATGTGCCACCAATGACCTTCATCTGCACCACCACCAAAACTCCTCCATGGCAAACCACAACAGTCCCTTACACCCACGTCTTCGGTGCATGCCAAAGCCTGCTACCTACGATGGTGAGTGCCATGGGATTGGCACACTTGCCTAGGAGGGGTGTAATGTTAACCCTCAAACAAACAAGGTGAAAAATATGGAAAATCTAAAGCAGAAGACAAGGCTAAGGAAAAAGTGAAATGAAAGACGAAGGTGCACCAAGAAAAATATGGAAACACAAGAAGTGTAGAAAAGTCCTAAAGGAGAAAGGCGCACAAGAAAAAGCGCAAGTCAATACTTTTGTAAAAGATCACTAGGTGCATCATGATTTATTTTAAGAGCACCGTCGTGAAAATTGTAAAGGTAGATGGGTAGTAGGAAGGAAGCTAGGAAGATAGGAGGACAATGGGAAAAAGGGCCTCCGGCCATGTAAAAAAGAGGATAAGGGGATGACCGCCCAAAAGGGATTTAGGGTTTTTTATATAAAGTTGAAAAGTGAATGAGAAGCTCATTCTTGTGTGTGGCCAAAAGTAGCTCTCCTCCTCTTCTTCTTCTTCTTCTTGTTCTTGCTTGCTTAAGGTACTGCTTGAGAGAGGGAGTGTGAGAGTGTGAGAGTGAGGGACTGTGGTGGAGAAGCTCTTCATCTTCTCCTATCCTCTTCTCTTCTCTTCTCTTCTCTTGCTTGGGAAAATGGAGCTTGGAGCGTGGAGCTTGAGAATGGAGCTCGCTTGAAGCTTGCACTTGGATCGTGGATCTACTAGAGTGCTCGGGAGAGGAGGCAACTTGATCGGGCATGGATGTAAGCTCACTACACTCGTAGAGATAAATAACGCATTGGCTATATGAGAGGCATCCATTAGTGCTCGGCTGGAAATGTTTGAAAGAATAAGCAGTCCATGGGTCTTGGCAGTTGAGCTTGAGCTCCGCCCCTACACATCCATTTAGTAAGCTGGCCACTTCTTGTGAGTGGCCATTGCAAGTACTATGTGAATATGGTCATTTTTGCAGTTGGAATGAATGATCCTTAAAAATTAAATAATTTAACTTGTGAAAATTTATGTGCAACTAGTTTGGCTTTATACTTTTCTAAGCTTCTATCAACGTTGTATTTTACCTTTTAGACCCACTTGGTGCCAATGATCTTCCTCTTTTCTAGCCCCAATTCAGTAGCTTCCAAGTGTCATTCTTCACTATGCTATCATACTCAACTTGTGTTGAGATTCAAACTCATGATCAACGTTTCACCGATGACTCTATCTTAATAGCTATAGTCTTAGCTATCATCATCTGCCATGTGTGTTGAAATAAATAAGTCGAAGACTCAAACGTAGTTAATGGTAGAGTCAGTTAGTGACCTAGACTATTATGTATTGTGTGACTAGACTTTAGTCTAGTGGGAACATGAGAGTACTCTAGTCTCAGTGAGTGGGTTTGTCTCAATGTTTGCTCTTTGTCCCTCTAAAACTTTGACATGGTATTAGAGCCATGAAGCAATGAAACCCTAAGCCTGTGAGCTTAGCATTGGAGTCACAGAAGTCGAAGCTTGAAGAGGAGAAGACTGAAGTGGGTCTGCAAGAAAAGGAAGCCATATTTGACATTCGAAAGGTATGCATCAGAGTTGGAGCTCTTGCAACAACTGTGAGAACTTGTTGAGTCTTGAATAGAGGATCAATGGCATGTGTTAGTGCTTGTTAATGAGCTTATTAATGCCTAGCAATTGCAGTAGATAAAAAAATGTGATGCTAAAAAATTACGCCTTTCTTTTGCCTGCAAATGTCAAGAGTTTCCAACCATCAAATGATTGGCATTGGCATACTTAAACATCAATGGATATTTGACAAATAGCATAGTATCAATAGGATATATGTGAGCATCTTGAGAGTGAAAGGAGGTGCATATGTTGAATGTATATGATAGGAAGGGTGTTGTCATAAACTCTATGATAGCTTGTACTTGATGACCATTAATGCTTGGATGATGCAACATGATTGTGGGATGGTTTATGAAGGTTATGAACTATAAATGCTCAAGGTCTGGATAGATTTGTTGCTGGTTATAGTAAGGTGTTGGATGGTTACAATCAATGGAAAGGTATGTGTCATCTCTGCTTGATGTATACAACCTATGATGCCTAGTTGGATAGGTGTCAACTACCACATGGAGTGATAAATGTCTAAGATGTTTTGTGACTATTTTGAGGTGTGAATACTCATGTTTATAGTAAAGAATTCATTGCTGGTCATAATAGAGAATTGGCTAAAATATTTCCTAAAATTGGATAGCATATATTTAGTGGTTGTTGAAGCCTCTTGGAGCATTGGTTGGCACTTGTAGGTGCTTGAATGTTGATGCATATATGTCAGAAGGTTTATGAATTGAAGTGAGCATTGAATGCTCAATCTGGATAATTTTTACTACTGGTTTTGCACTGAGCTGGATCTTTATAGCTTGTGAAGAGTTTGTATGACATTACTATTGCTCATATGAATCACTGTTTATGCTCCTATGTATTCATAGTGAACCCTAGAGATTATGGTGCATGTCTAGGATGTTTTGAGACTGACTTGAGCTAAAAATACTTCAATTTATGTAGAGAATTTATTGCTGGTTTCTTAAAAAATGTTGTTTATCATAAGTTTTGGAAAGATATCTACATCAACAAATGCTATCTACTTGGTATGCTACTATATCTAGATATTCTAGTACATGATTGAGGATGTATTTGATATGCATGTAAATTGAAACACACTGGTTACTATAAAGATTTACTGGTACACATTCTTGGACTAAAACTGTCATACACAACTGAGTGGTTTGCAGAGAGTCATGCACTTATAGGTTGTATATGGCATTAAATACTATAGTTGCAAATATGTAAATGCTTAGGGCACTGCCAATATCACTCAAACTGTGGGAGAGAAGCTTGATAATGAGAACTTTGCTTTGTGGAAGTTCAGGATGCAAATTTCTTGATTGGAAAAGGCTAGTCGGATTTGTGTATGGGGGCTAAAGTAGAACTTGAACTACTTGAACGAGATCCTACTCATGATCAACATAGAGCTCATCGACAGTGGTTGGAAAGAGCAAGCAAAATGTTACACTGGTTCTCTTTATGCATTTTTGATTTGATGGCTATGCAAATTACAAAATGTTAGTCCCCAAAAGATGCTTGGGATAGTCTCATAAAGAATTATGGTAATGTTACTCATGCAAGGAAGATATAGCTGAAGCTTATATGAAAGAGATAAAAACCATAGCAAATTAGCTTGCTATTATTGGTTCCAAAGTATCAGAGGATGACATGATTGCAATTACATTGAATGGACTAGGCAAGGAGTACAACACATTTGATACTTTGATTTGTGTGAGAGTAGAATCCCTTATGACTGGGATAAATTACTTGCATTGCAGCTACATGAGGAAGTCAAGCTTGTCTTGAATACAGTTTTGAGTACCTCTATCTCAGATCAGAGATACTATCTTTTACTCTAGTCATAGTGAGTTATGTGAAAAACATGGATCTAGAGCATGGCTATCACAACTTGTAGGCATAGACTGAACTCATGATGACATTGACAAGGATGGAAGACCAACTATTACACAAGTGAATTAGGTTCCAAGATGGAAGCTTGGACTCATAATGACATTCTTGTGTAAGGAGACAATGACACAGATACTTGACAGAAAGAGACAAGTACTATTGCATTATCATATTTTTGTAAGTGATAGTCAAGTACATCATTTATATAGAGTAGCATGGTAGCACTTTTCATACACTGTGCCTATGGGATCTATCTCTCTTCCTAGAATAAATTGCATCTTCCTAGCCTAGCTATTCCATACAAAGAGGGATACATAGGGTGTGATTGGCAGATTCTCAACACCCCTCCTCAATCACGACCGTGAAAAGCACTAAGTATACAGAGGCTGCCATAAGCAGAACCTTGCTAAGTATGGGCATGCCACAAATAGGTGAAGCATCCAGAGGCTGTCGCAGAAAAGGCTAAGTGTGGGTAGAGCCCAAACATGGCAGACATCCAAGGGTTGTTACAATGGCTCATTAGGTGTGTAGAGGCTTTTATGCATAGGCTATATGAGGATTTTGCAAAGCTTATGAAAGGAACATTAAGGCAGGTACAATGCTTTTAAAATAGAAAATGAGAGACAAGGACCGATAGGTCCTTGTGGTGTTTTTCAACATATGCTTTCTCTTTGTCAGCATGGAAAATCTTCTTGTCTTTCTTCTTTGGTTCTTCTTCTTTAGCTTTGAATGATGTGGTCTTTTGGTCTTCATGGCTGGATCTTCTTCTTGTCCTTCTTCTCTTCTTCATGGTCCTTTTGGTCTTCTTTTTTATGGTGGACTTTGCTTGTACTGATCTTCATGTTCATGTCTATGTCCCCCTCAAGAAAAGGCATATCATTCTTTGGCATGTTGAGTAGAGTGTCTAGAGCATCTTCAAGGTCTTCAGCTAAGATAATTGATTGCTCTTTGGTGTAGGCAGCTCTAACATTACCTGCAAGTGATGCAAACAAGACTTCTATGTACTGCAAGTGAGAGACAAGAGTAATGTTGCTTTGTATCCGCATTAAGATATTCTTGTTCACCATTGTCATGACCAAGGATTAGTAGCAAATGAACTCCAAAATTCTTAGATTTTATCACTGGAAGAGCACATTATAGTGTGTCAAGAGACACAAGTAATGATAGTGTGAAAACACACTATGTAAAGACTATGTCTGAGTTGATGTCAAACTTGAATCTTCTTAGTTCGGGATCGTTGATCCTTCTTCAATATTTCTAGGTCCTTCCCCTCCTTGATTTGATTCTAGGATAGTAGATTAGAGTGGCAATGGGTTGCTCCAAGGTGGTAGGAGAGAGAAAACGATGAGATTTTTGAGCTTTAGTGAAGTATGGCTTCCTGGATTAGGGTTTTGACCCATGCTTGTTTTTCTACAGATATCAGGAGCTATACTTAATCATTTTTGAAAAATTTTAAATAGAAATGAAGCTTATCTAATGCTCTATCAAACCCCATGCTAATCATCTAGGTCGCTCTACTGATTTGTGACATGTAGAGCTGGAGAACGTGAACAGACGTATTTTTAACAATGATCACAAATTTTTGTAATGGCGGGCTGGTTGAGCAATAATGTTGGTGTTTGATGTGCCATAGATGTTGAGATGGAAAGCTCAACACGTGCGAACATTAATGATGGACTACCTAGCTAGATGAGTCCACACGTCTACACTTAGCACGTTGGTAGTCATTATGATACTCACATGGCTCTTGACTTATCACTTATTATATTTAGTTTTTTACACCTACCTACAGCTGGCAAATATATAGCGCTAGTCAATTAGTGTAGTCGGTTATGCACTGCTTGACTTAGAAGGCCACTTTCCTTTATGTTGTATCTTATCTATACTTTGTGTACATTGTGTAGTGTGTGGAAGAAGAAGAAGAAATCAATAAGAAAATGTTTTGGCCTCCATCTCTCTTCTTGTGTTCTTGAGTGAGCTTCCTCTTGTGTATACAGTGTGTGTTTGGTGCATCAGCTTAAGCAAATCCCCCCCATCACGTGATTCTTGACATGGTATCAGAGCCACACCATTGAGAGAGGCTGATTTTGAAGGTTGAAGTGAAGGAGAAGAAGCATGATTTGAGCAAGCAAGCAATGGGTAAGAAGCTCTCCCATTTTCCACTCTCTTGGATAGTGCCTATAGAGGCACCAGAAGCAGGGTAGAGCAAAAATGTCAAATTGCATTTGGTGTGCAAGCATATTTGTTGTGAGATTTTAGGCCCCATTTTGAAGCCATAAGGTTGCGGACAACAGTTTTAGGGTACATTGTGATTTTGGCTGTATTGATCGAAAGTGGGTGCAGAGGTTACATATTTAGAATCTATAATTTTTGAGGTGTTTTCTAGGAAGCAAACATAAGGTTCATCTGCAATGATTGAGCAATCAATGAAAAAGGTTGCTTGGTGTATTGCTGTGCACTAGTTGTGAAAGGCTGCAGAAGACTAGCTTGTTGTGTTGAATCCTTTTTTGTGATAATGGTAGAGAACAATGGAAATCCCATTGTTGAGAAGCTCAACAATAACAACTACCCTTCATGGAAGTTCCATGTGACAAACTTCCTCATTGGAAAGGGCCTTTATGAGTTTGTTTCAGGTGAAGAAAAGAAGCCAGAGCTAGGTATCCCTTCGATTGCATATGAATTAAAATCATGGAATGTGAAAGACAAAAAGGTGATGTACTTGTTATCTACAGTCATTGATAATACAATGTTGGAACATATCAAGAATGCAGAAACTTCACATGCAGCTTGGACAATTTTTGAGAACATGTTTTCAGTTGGTATTCCTTCAGTCAGGGCACCAGGTGTACAGACAGCTCATAGTAATGTAAAGGCTCCATTGAGTGATCCAGTGGTACGCTGGTATAGTAGGGTCAAATACCCTATTATAAGATTTGGTTTTGAAGGTTATGCAGCTCACCATTATGCTTATATGGTGAAACTAGTTGAGGATGTTGAGCCCACTTGTTCTCAGGATGTTGTTGGTCATACTCATTGGGATGCAGCCATGAATGAGGAGATGGCTGCATTAGAAGCCAATAAGACTTGGGATTTGGTATCCTTACCTAAGGGTAAGAAAGCTATTGGCTGTAAGTGGGTTTACAAAGTCAAGCATAATGCAAATGGTTTAGTTAGTAGGTATAAGGCTAGGCTGGTTACAAAAGGCTATGCTCAAACATATGGCATAGATTATGAATAGACATTTAGTCCAGTTGCTAGGATGGCAACTGTTAGGTATGTGATTGCCTTGGCAGTAGCCAAAGGTTGGAGTTTGTAGCAAATGGATGCTAAGAATTCCTTCTTGCATGGTGAATTGCAAGAAGAAGTGTATATGGAGTAGCCAATAGGTTATGATGATTTAGACCATCCCACATATGTGTGCAGGTTAAAGAAGACGCTCTATGGGCTGAAGCAAGCACCTAGAGCATGGTCTGACAAGATTGGAGAGTATGTTGTCAATATTGGATTTTGTATTTCTAATACTGATCACTCACTTTATGTGAGAAAGGGAGATGCAGGTTTGGTCATCATAGTCATCTATGTGGATGACTTGATTATTACAGGTGATAGTGACAATAGGATTGCTAAAGTTAAGGACTTCTTGAATAAGAAGTTTGAAATGAAGGATTTGGGTGAGCTAAGATACTTTCTTGGTATTGTGGTGATCAGATGTGATGATGGTATATGGCTATCCCAAAGGCAGTATGGCTTGGATATGTTATCCAAGTATGGTATGACATCATGTAAGCCTCTTTCAGTACCATTGGAGAAAAATGTGAAGTTGAATGCCGACGTTGGGGATGAGATAGAAAACCCTACTATGTTCAAGAGGATAGTAGGGAGTTTGATTTACATGACTATCACAAGGCTAGACTTGAACTATGCTCTTGGCCTTGTCAGATAGTTTATGCAGATGCCTAGAAAGCCTCATTTGGATGCAGCTAGACGTATATTGAGATATATGAAGTTCACTTTACATATGGACTTTTTTTATGAGGCACGTAAGGATGTACATGTATTTGGATACACAGATGCAGATTGGGCTGGTAGCATGTCAGATAGAAGATCTACTAGTGGATTCATGTTTTCCCTTGGTAGTGCAATAGTTACATGGAGTAGCAAAAAGCAACCTACAGTTGCTCTATCAAGTACAAAGGCTGAGTATAGAGGTGCTACTATGGCAACATGTGAGGTGCTATGGCTACAAAAGTTATTAGGTGATTTGGATGTGCAGGGAGATGGTCCAGTTGTCTCATTGTGACAACATGAGCAACATACAGTTAGCTAGGAATCCAATGTTCCATGCTAGGACAAAACAAATTGAGGTGCACTACCACTTTGTGAGAGACAAGGTACTTGTAGGAGAGATTGACTTGTTATATGTTAGCACACAGGATAAGACAATTGACATTTTCACAAAGGCATTGGGTGTAGAGAAGCTTTGAAAGTTTCGAAGCTTACTTGGAGTTGTAGAGATAGAGTTGAGCTTGAGGGGGGATGTTGAGATGGCAAGCTCAACACGTGCGGACATTGATGATGGACCACCTGGCTAGTTGAGTCCACACCTCTATACTTAGCATGTTGGTGGTCATTATGATACTCACATGGCCACTGACTTACCACTTATTATATTTAGTTTGTTACACCTACCTACAGTTGGCAAAGATATAGTGTTAGTAGATTAGTGTAGTCGGTTATGCACTGTTTGACTTAGAAGACCGCTTTCCTTTATGTTATATCTCATCTATACTTTGTGTACATTGTATAGTGTGTGGAAGAAGAAGAAGAAATCAGCAAGAAAACGTTTTGGCTTCCATCTCTCTTCTTGTGTTCTTGAGTGCAGTGTGTGTTTGGTGTAGCAACTCAAGAAAATCTGCCCATCACATGATTCTTGACAACAGAGAAGCCTTATGAGTCAAGAAAGAATTCCATAGAAGAAAGTATAGAGAGATATGGCTTCTGTTGAGAGATCCAAGAGCTCCAAGGTGGGTATGCCATGTAGGTCTTAGTTGTAAGCTATGGTAGTGACTGAGAATTTTGACAATGCTAGGCCTATGGTTGCCTGATATCAGTGATTGAGGTGACAAGAAGAAGCTCTAGAAGTAGGAGAACACTTTTCCAAAAGAAAGCTCCAAGATATTTGACCTGTGGAGAGTGAGATTTAAGAGCCTCAAGCTATCAGAGTGCTGTTGGCTATGGCTGCCAAGGAAGCTCAAGTGAAGGAAGAGTTGAGAGATGAAGTCATGGGTTGGAATTGAGCTGACCAGAGTTGAAAAGGGACTAAGAGAGTGCAGAGAAGAGCTACGCCAAGCTGAGCCTTTCTTGACTGGGCTCTGATACCATGTGAAAAACACAGATCTAGAGCATGTCTATGGCGGCTTGTAGGCATAGGCTAAACTCATGATGACATTGACAAGGATTGAAGACCAACTATTGCACAAGTGAATTAGTTTCTAAGATGGAAGCTTGGACTCATAAAGACATTCTTGTGTAAGGAGACAATGACATAGATACTTGACAAAAAGAGACAAGTATTGTTGCATGATCATATTTTTGTAAGTGATAGTCAAGTACATCATTTATATAGAGCAACATGGTAGCACTTTTTATACACTATGCCTATGGGATCTATCTCTCTTCCTAGAATGAATTTCATATTCCTATCCTAGCTGTTCCATACAAAGGGGCATGCATAGGGTGTGATTGGCAGATTCTCAACAAGTTAGAGGTGGTAGAGCTTGTGGAGTTTTTCAAGGTGGTGGGGACACTCAAAATACATATGGACAACAACAATAGAATGCATGGGCTTGATTGTAGAGGATAGTGAGGATCTGGAGCCTTTAGAAGAAGGGCAAGATCACTTATAGGGAAAGGTGGTTCTTGGCAGTCGCATGAGTAGTCTAATAGGGATAAAGACGGTCATTATTGTGGAAAATATGGACATATAGTAAAGGACTGCCATAAAAAGCAAGCAGATATAAAGCCAAAAGATAGACAACATGGAAATTATGCATCTTCTAGTGGTACACAGGATGATCAGGGAGATAGGTTGTTTGTTATGTAGCATGTTTCTAAGAATACATCATCTAAGTAAGGCAAGGATAACAAGTGATATATAGATTCAAGAGAATTTAACCATATGACTCCACATGGGGAGTGGTTTGATGAGTTGACAATAGGTTTCCATAGACATGTATGCACTGTTGATGACACAGAGCATGATATTAAGCATACAAGTGTGGTTCCGCTAATCATGCCTAATGGCATAAATAAGGGTCTATATGATGTACTACATGCGCCTTCTATTACTAAGAATTTATTGTCAATTGGACAGATAGTAGAACAGAATTTGCAAGTCAGATTCAACAGAGATGGTTGCTTTATTGAGGAATATGGAAATGGTTGCAAATTGATTGCTAAAGGCAAGAGAGATGGCTGAATGTTCACTTTGGATGCATTTATCTTTGAATTGAAAGCAGCCATGTTTGCCCATGCTAATGGAGCAGTTCAAGATGTAGAAATCTGGCACAAACACATTGGTCATGTCAATATTCATAGGCTGAAAAATATGTAGCAAAATCAGGTTGTACTTGGTCTGCCAAACTTTAAGTACATTGATCTAGGACATGTTTGTTCTCCCTATCATTTTGGGAAACAAGTAAGGCTTCTATTTATACAACATGTCAGAAACAATTCTCAAGCTTTGCAATTAATATATTCGGATGTATGGGGTTTTTCCCATAATACATCTTTTGGTGGTGCTAGGTATTATGTGTCATTTATCAATGATTTCAACAGATATACATGGTTGTATATTTTGAAGCACAAGGATGAGATGCTCGAGGTATTCAGGGATTTTAAGACACATGTTAAAAATGAGTTTGGATGTTATATCTCATGTCTGAGATGTGATGGAGGTGGAGAATATATCTCTAGAGATTTTGACATGTACTTGGAAAAATATGGCATAAAAAGGTATCTCACATACAATTACACACCACAGTAGAATGGTGTGGCAGAGAGAAAGAATCGTGTACCTATGGAAGCTGCCACACCAATGCTTAATGAAAAGAACTTGCCAAATGCTTATTAGAAGAAAGCAATTGTCACTATTGTTTATGTATTGAATAGAATACCTATAGCTATAATTCATGACTTGACTTCTTATGCCATCCCCTTCAAAAAGAGATGAAGCTTGCTTTGAAGAGAGATTCATGGAGAAAAAGGATTTTAATAATAATTGAGAAGAGCATCAAATCTCCACCATTGTAGATGTGGCCTTTTTATGAATTCTTTTATGCACCAATATATTATTACCTTTTCTTATTTTGATGGCCAAAGCTTTTTCCATGCATACACCATTTATGAAGCTCCGAATATTAAAAGGGAGAATATCACAGCTAATAGGCTAGGAAAGATGGGACGTATGAAATGAAAAAACATAAGGGAGAAGAAAAAGAGAATATGATGTATGTACCATATGGGAGAGTTATTGGGGTATTTCTTAAAATACTCAAAGGCATGTGTGTCTAAGCTTGGTCCCACATCCTTCTTTCATTTTCAAAGATTATGGCTCCAAGTAAGTGACAACTTTGAATTTTTATAGAAGGTGTCTTCATATCCCCTTGTCTCTCATGTTGACTTTTTTGTATGCTTGGCACCATTTTTTTAAATGTGAGGAGACTCCAATGCACCACTCCAGGGTTTTTTAATGCCATGTAGCTCACTTCCAAATCCATCCAAGCCCAATATAAAATTACTATAGATAAATATTTCCAAAAATGATTACTTTTAGAAAGGAATTTCCTAATGGAAAAGTAGATCACTCTTATTTGGTAGAAATGTGTAAGTGTTTATAAACATTGGTTCCTATATAAGGCTTAAACTACGCACCCAAAAGCTATGTACACCTTGCATGATTCTAAGAGGAGGTTCACATGGAAAAATAAAAGGCTATGAAATGCACCATCATATGTGGCCCTCCCCTCAAGCTAGAGATATTCATGTCTCTTGCTTTGCCTTCACATTTATGTCGGTGTCAATAGGTTCATAGGGTCTTCTTCTTGAGAAGACACACCATGGTGGAAGATCTTACAATGATATGGTTTCAAACTCCAATCATTCACTCGGGTTTTATGCATCTTGCTTGAGATGTCCTATAACTGATAACTTCCATTAGAGTACCTCTCTAGTAAAACAAAATGTCCTTCCCATTTGGCTTCAAACTTACCATCCTTCCTATTGTGAAACCTGTTATCATACCTAAGCATGAGAGACCCTTTCATAATCTCCTTATTTGAGAGCTTATTGTTGAACTTCTTTCTTCTTTTTCTGACTTGGATAGCATAATATTGGATTGCCTTTTCCCTGTCTAATTGCAATCTTTCAAGGTCTAAAATACATTGTATGATCTTATCCTTAGGTCCAAGATTATTTCTCTCCAGCACCTGCAAGCTAGCTAGCTCTATCTCAATGGGTAAGAGTGCCTCTTGACCATAGACCAAATAAAATAGAGTGAACTCCAAAGATGTCTTGAACAAGGTGTGGTAGGTCCATAAGGCTACATTCAAATTCTTATCCTAAGCCTTAGGATTATCATAAACCTATTTAGTGATGATTTTATAAATCATTCCATTAACCTTCTTTACCAGCCCATTGCATTGGGGATAATAAGGAGTAGAATGCCTATGTTTGATGCCCAACCTCCCCATGAGATCCTTCACAAGGTCTCCACGAAAGGCTAGTCCCCTATCTGAGATAATTTCTCGTAGAGTTTCAAATCTATAACAAATGGATTAAAAAATAATTTTTTAAACTTCTTTGGAAATGATTCTACTTGTGACAATAGCTTCTTCCCATCTAAACATGTAGTCCACTCCTACTATGATGTATTCCTTTTGAGCATTAGTAGATAGAAGAGGACCAATTGCATCAATCCCCTACTTTTTAAATAGCTTGTATGATTTAATAGGGTTTGAGATTCATGAGTGAGCTTCCTTGGCCCTGTTCTTTGGCATGCATCACAAGCCTTGCACCAAAATTGCATATCTTGATTGTAGACTTGGCCAAACATACCTTGCTTGGAGCATTTTTCTATTAGCAATATCATGGAAAAAATGGCCACCACATACTTCATCATGGCAAGCTCATACTTCATCATGGAAAGCTTCCAAAATGTCACTAATTTCATTGCAAGATGGGACCTTATGAAGAGCTTGATCTTTTCCTTGACAATAGAGCTTATTATTGATGACTCGATATCTATTTGCCTTTCGAGTTAGCTATCTTCATTGCTCCTTAGTTAAGTGATTTGGATATTCTCTTGTTTCTAGAAAACAAATAATATCCTACAGATATTCACTACATTGAAACTTAGGATCCTATAGGTCTGCCCATCCGATCTTCCATTTTTTCACTAGCCCCAAGGTATCTGCAAATTGATTCTTGTATCTTGGAACAATATGTACCTATGTATCTTTAAATTTCTTCATAAGACTTCTCACCTCCCTTAATCTAGTCGCTAAATTTCCATTCTTACAAGTCCAAGTTCCTTGAATCTAGTTGATCAATAGCATGGAATCACCAAAAACATTTAATCTATGAATCCCATTATCTAGACACCATTCTATTCCCTTAGAAAAGTTTCACACCATGCCTCATTATTTGATCTCACCCCTTGGAGGGAAACTCCTCTTTCCATTGCTCTCTCTCCCATGGGGTTAGGAACCACTATACCTATTGTTGCTTTTCCTTCCTTTCCCTTATATGCACCATCAAAGTAGAGTGCAAAGGCTTCATCTAATACTTGGGTGGCTCCATTTGCGGTTGTAGCATGAGCTTACTGTTGGTTTTTACCTTTTTCTCATGGTATCGTTGAGTTAAACATTGGCAAGGCACTTTCGGATTGAATCACTATAAAGTCACATTCCTGTTGAGATATTTGCAATCACATCTATTGTAGCCTCTTTGTATGAGGAAGTTTTGGGCTTAGGATATGCAGACAGGCTGAATCCCATATGCACTGAAAGGGAAAACTACTACCATCCAACAACTATAAAGCATTGTACTTGACTACCACTTTTTCATATGGAATGAATACAATGTCATGATGCTTTGTACTTTCAATTAAGTGTCTTGTCTTTATCAGTCCTACACAAGATTGTGTTTATGAGTCCAAGCTGCCATGGGAACCTAATTCACTTGTGTAATAGTTTGTCTCTACTTGTCTATGTCATCATGAGTTTGGTCTTCATCTTCCACCCACCATAGCATCTGCCATGCTCTAGATCCACATCTTTTGACATGGTATCAGAGCCCAGTTGGGTATGAAATGACTCCCTTCTTTGCTCTCTCAGTCCCTCTTAACCTCAAGTCAGCTCAATGAGCTTATCTCTCAACTCATCTCCACTTGCTCCACCTTGGCAGCCATAGCCATGTCTGCACCTTTCTTCCTTCAAGCTTCTATAACTTTCTCTACAGGGCATATCTCTCCAAGCTCCCTTCTAAAGATTTATTCATTGACTCCAAAGGCTTCTCTACATCACATAGGAAATTGACATTGCCCTATCTACTACTCATCATTTTCCTTTCTCTCAGGTTCTATCATGTGTGGCCACCATAGCTAGGCAGTACTACCTAGTCACCTTGGAGCCCCTGGATCTCACACTACAAGTCATTATTCATTACGATTTTTTCTAGGGGAATCTTCTCTGACTTCAAGTGCGCCTTCTTGTTGGCACATCACGTCCCAACATTGGTGCTTCTTCAGCTCGGCATTTTGAGAAAACAAGCAAGTTGTTCAAAATAAGGCACAATTTGATTAATACACTTTTTTCCTCCTGTACATAGCGTGATCTGGTCCAACACCATGGGGATTTGGAAGCCCATATCATAAGCTTTCTTTCTATAAAAAAGGTTTGGAAAATGATCAACTGTGCAATTCACACAGAGTGAAATACCAAGTTGCCTCAAAAACCCTAAATCAGACTCCATAGCCAAAATTACTTAAAGATTCAATTTTCTTCATTTTCTCACTCCTCTTGGCACACTCAAGCTCCTACCACTCTGAAGTTTTGGAAGATTTGGAGAAATCAAAGCTCAACGGGACAACATCATTGCTACTACAAGTCTCAAGATCTTCAATGTCTCACTCTTTTTAGTCAAGTAGAGTTCCTAGCATTCAAGATCTTCTACAACACTCAGTCTTCCAGCAAATATTTAATTGATTTACCATCAAAGAGGGGTTTCAAGCTGAAGGGGTAACATCAAACACCAAGCAACAAGAATCATCATTTTCAAAACCATAGTATCTTTTGATACTACATAGTGGGATTTGACACTGCCTCATCACTTGTGCTTGTTAGCACATTCAAGAATTGACTCACTACTAATTTATCTCAAATTTGAAGCTAATACTCAACGACCAAAATGAAAATTTTCATATGGACACATGCTATCAAGGGTAACACAACTACTCTTATTACTCACTTGTACTAGGTAGAAGATGTTTTTACTCCATTTGTAGGAGGAAATGGAGTTGCTCACACCACTCAAGTGCAATCACTAATTTCATTTGAAGATTTTGAAGATAATCCAACTACCTTGGTCATCATGAAAACCTCAAAAGTGACAGTATCTTTGCTTGAGGGGGACATAAAGACTGATGCAATTGATGCAAGCAAAGCCAATGAAGAAGCAGAAGAAGAGGACCAAAATATCAAAGTAGAGCAAAATAAGAAGCTGAAAAAGATTAATCATGAAGACTTTGAAGCAACAAACAAAGTGAAGTACAAGTACAGGAAGCTAGACTAGAAGAACTGCAATGAATTGAAGTTCCATACCAAAAGAAATGCTGAAAATTACAAGGGTGTTGAGATATTTGCAATCACACCTACTTTAGTCCCTTTGTGAGAAGCAGTGAGGGCTCACGACTAGAATCCCATATGCATAGTAGGAGAAAGTACCACCACTCAATTCCTATAAAGCATTGTACTTGCACTCTTTTTCTAATGCAATGATAGTACTCTTTTCTTTCCAGTAAAGTGTCATGTCACAGTGAAAGACACAAGATTGTGTTTATGAGTCCAAGTCTCAATCTTGGAACCTAATTCACTTGTGTAATAATTTGTCCTAGTTAGGGTCAATGTCTTCATGAGTTTCTTTTTCCTCAACCTCCATAGCTTCCACATCTGCCATACTCTAGATCCCACGTATTTCACATGGTATCAGAGCTCAGTTGAGCATGGACCAAATCTCCTTTCACTCCTCTCAGCTCAGTTTGAGTATTGGACCCTATCTCCAACTTCATTTGCATTCCTACCTTTAATGAAGCTTCCATGGCAGCCATAGACATCAACACCCTGTCAGTTTGAAGCTTTCATATCTCTCTCCACAAGCTAAATCTCTCTAAACTTCCTTCGAGACAAGTGTTTCTCTACTTCCAAAGCTCCTTCTTGGCACCTCAATCATTGAGGTTGGGCAACTATAGCTTCAGCTTTGCCTCTTTTCAGAGTTGCTGCCATAACTGTGTTTGTGGACAACACCTACCTACCTCTGTTGCAGCAGCCATATCTCATCAATCAGGCCATATCTCTTCAAGATTTCTTCTCAAGAGTTGTTCTTCAGGTCAAGGAGCAACTTCTTGGCACAAAAACCAAGGAGATTGATGCAATCATGCCCAAAATTTGCATTTTCCCAAATCTGGGTGCAGTTTTGACAGCGACCACTTAGGGGGAGTTAGATCCATTAGTGAGGGTCTTCCATCTGAAATGGTTTGAGAAGATTCAACCTGTGGAGCGCGTGGGAGCTCATTTACTAGTTGTTGGTCCCTGTTTTGACAGGACAGCCATAGCCAGTTACCTTTAAGCTCATTTTTCCTTCATGTTCTCTCTCCTGCCACTTAAACCAAGCCAAGGCCACTCTAATATGAAGTTTTCAGCAAGTATTCAACCATAAAATCAGCAAGGAGGGAAAAGTATGAAGAGTTTTTGAAGATCATCAAGTCAAACTCAAGCAACAAGCATCAAATTTCAAACTAGTATCTTTTGATACTTCACTGCCATTGCTTGTGTCTTTTTACACATACAAAGATCAACTCATTCCTGGTTATTCTTAGTCATTTGAAGCTAATTTGGTGCTGGTCTCTCAAGTTGAAAATGGGCAAAGATTCTCCAATTGCCCGTTTCAAAGGAGTCAGGTTTCATACCTGGCAGACCCGCATCGAATTGATCCTGATGAAGAAGGGCCTTTGGGCCATTACCACTGGAAAATAAAATACGCCTCGTGATGTGGATCTTGCTATCACTTGGCAAAAGAACGATGATAAGGCTTAGGCCATTATCAAATTGGAGCTAGATGATAGCTATATCCACCATGTGGATAACTGTGAGACCTCACAGGATACATGGAAGAGACTTGACACCTTATTCGGTGCACAGTCTAAATCATCAAAGTATGGTATCCTAATTGAGTTTTTCAGGCTTGAAATGAAGTCCAACACATCACTTGCCACACATCTACATTACATGGAAGGACTTCTAACCCAACTTGTAGGAATCAACATTAAAATGGAAGAAGATGTTTGCATCGGTGTTCTACTTAAGAGTTTGCCTCCTGAATATAATAATGTATCAACAACTTTAATCAACATGCCGAATCCTGAACTTGTTGATATCCAGGCATCACTGTTAGAGGAGGAAAAGAAGCTAAAAACTAAGGAAGAACCAAGTACTTCTAGAGATGAGCATGCATTATATGTTGGCAACAGGTACAAAGGCAAGAAGGATCAGCTCTTCTGTGACTTCTGCAAGACGACCGGGCACATCGAGAAGTTCTGCCACGCCAAAAAGAGGTCCCAAAAGGCCTATCTAGTTGCAGTCAAAGAAGAAGAAGAAAATGGAGCAAAGAAGAAGAAGAAGAAGAAGAAGAAGAAGACCACCAAGAAAAGGACAAACCTCATCAGTCCTTCTATTCAGATAGACTTTTTTAGTTTTGTATTTCCTAGCCCTAATGCTTCAAACATAAACTTGTAAACTCCTCAATTATCCTTGTACTACAGCCTCTGGATGTCCATCATGTTTGTGGTACCCACACTTAGCCTTTTCTGTGACATCCTCTGGTGTTTTTGCCATGTTTATGGTGTGCCCACACTTTGCAGGTGTTGCTTTCACTAAAGCCTCTACACACTTTGTACTTTTGGTTGTGATTGAGGAGGGGTGTTGACATATTTGCAATCACACCTACTTTAGTCCCTTTTGAGAAGCAGTGAGGGATCAGGACCAAAATCCCATATGCACAGTAGGAGAAAGTACCACCACTCAATTCCTATAAAGCATTGTACTTGCACTCTTTTTCTAATGCAATGATAGTACTCTTTTCTTTCCAGTAAAGTGTCATGCCACTGTGAAATACACAAGATTGTGTTTATGAGTCCAAGTCTCAATCTTGGAACCTAATTCACTTGTGTAATAATTTGTCCTAGTCATGTCTTCATGAGTTTCTTTTGCCTCTTTCAACCTCTATAGCTTCCACATCTGCCATACTCTAGATCCCGCGTATTTCACAAAGGGCCTACTAGTCATTTACCCAATTTTTTACTAGAATTTTTTTTAGCCTTGTAATGCCTAGCACTAATGCTTCTAACATAAGCTTGTAAAATCCTCATGTAGCCTTGTACTACAGCCTCTGTACACTTTGTGAGGCCCCTGTTACAGCCTCTGGATGATCATCATGTTTGTGGTACCCATGCTTAACCTTTTCTGCGACAACCTTTAGTGTTTTGCCATGTTTATGGTGTGCCCACACTTTGCAAGTGTTGCTCTCACTAAAGCCTCTACACACTTTGTACTTTCTGATTGTGATTGAGGAGGGGTGTTGAGATATTTTCAATCACACCTATTGTAGCCTCTTTGTATGAGGCAATTTTAGGCTTAGGACATGCAGGTAGATTGAATCCCATATGCACAAAAAGAGAAAACTACTACCATCCAACAACTATAAAGCATTGTACTTGACTACCACTTTTTCATATGGAATGACTACAATGTCATGATGCTTTGTACTAGTTAAGTGTCTAGTCTTTGTCAGTCCTATACAAGATTGTGTTTATGAGTCCAAGCTACCATCTTGGAACCTAATTCACTTGTGCAACCGTTTGTCTCTACTTGCCTATGTCATCATGAGTTTAGTCTTCATCTTCCACTTGCCATAGCATCTACCATGCTCTAGATCCGTGTCTTTTGACAATTCTTGCAATTGGATCACTCACTTAGAAATCCTAGATGAAACATCCATGTGTTGTAGGACATAGGGAAAGATTTCCTCTATAGTGATAACAAGGAAGCACATTGGTGAAAGATGGGTATTGAGTTAGCTGCAATGGACTTCTGTGTAGAGATGCAGGTTGAGAGAGAGAGAAGAGACAGATACACATGATTTGTGGTACTGAAGAGTTTACCTCAATAATGTTTTAGATAGGTATATGTACTATGTATAGCCTGGCTCTTACGGGCAAACATGGGCATTGCCATTTATCCCAACTACCTCCCCCCTAAAGGCAATGTGCCCAAAGGTAGAAGAAAAAAAAAAACAGCTAAGTCTAAGTATGTACAAAGCTGAAGAGACTATACCTATCCAATACCCATCATCTACCAAAAATGGGCAAACCTCTCTACTGGAAGACCCTTTGTGAGAAGGCCCATAGGGTTATCATCATTGTGCACCTTGACTAGCTCAATGCTCTTGTTGTCAGGTACCTCTCTGATAAAATGATACTTCACCTATATGTGTTTTGTATTTGCATGAAAGATAGGCTTATGTGCTAACATGATAACACTTTGACTATCATAGTGGAGGATAGGAACCTCAGTAATCCCAAGCTCAGCAACCAAACATGACAGCCATAAGGTCTCTTTGTATGCCTCAATGGTAGCCACATAATCTTCCTCCGTAGTAGACAATGCAACTCACTTTTGCAACCTGGATATCCAAGAAACAGATCCTCCTGTGAAGGTAAACACATATCCTGAAGTGGATTTCCTGCACTCTGCATGTCTAGCATAGTCTGCATTTGTAAAGCCAACAATAGATGCCTTTTGCTTACCAAAGCAGATGCACAAATCCTTTGTGCCCTTGAGGTATCTCATAATACATTTCATTGCTTCCCAATGCTTCTTGTTTGCCAGGGTTTGCCATGTACCTATGCTAACCACTCCCACTGCAAAGGCAATGTCTGGACATGTAGAAACCATAGCATACATCAAATTGGCAATGGCTAAAGCTTACATAATCTTCCCCATTTTATCCTTCTCATAATTAGATGTAGGGATGCCCTCTGCACAGAGTTTCACATATGGAGGCAATGGAACTCCGATTGCTTTCCCCCCTCCATATTGAAACATTGTAAAATCTTGGATACATACTCCTACAGAGATAGATCAAGTAACCCCTTTGATCTATCTCTGAGTATTCGCATCCCAAGAATGTGATTGGCATCACCAAGATCCTTCATGTCAAAGCTGCCATGAAGACTTTGCTTCAATGATTTCAATGAATGAGTATCCCTACCAGAAATTAGCATGTCATCAACATACACAACCAAGATAATTAGGCTACCATCTCCTGCCTTCTTAGTGTACAAGTAGTGATCAACTTGACTTCTCTGAAATCCCTGAAACTGCATGAAAGTATCAAACTGGTGGGACCTGAAATGGGCCAACACTGGCTATAGCACTAGTCGGACCCCATGCTCATGACACACAAACACCCTCACGACCTTGCGGACCAGGAGCATCAATCTAATGCTAAAGGACAAACTGCCCTAAATCTTAATTCATGCGTTTGTAGTTCATAGTACAACGTTTTCCTAAAACTCCTTAGAGGGAGAAGCCTTATACATTGGTAATGCCACGATCACACACACATAGGAGGCACTCCACCGACTAATAGTCGGAGCCCCACTGTAGCTCTCCTACATCTCAAGGATTGGCCCTTTGATGGGCTGCTAAACATATAACACAAACAAACACAAACTCCTCTCTTTTATATTTCTCGTATTTCTAGGAGATATACCATGCTTCCTCACTTCACAGTCCCTTAGAAAACTGACCCTCTACCCTACAGCAAGGGATAACCTCACACTCTCAATCGTGGGTCAAAGTCCTAAGAAAACAATTGCTATGTAGTCCAAGAGATTTTTCCCTTCGATACCATGAACCATGCATAGTGCATAATGTGAATGATTTAGTGCACAAACAATAGAAAATCAACATTGTTCCTCATGCGAAACCAATCTTTTCATGATTTCCATGCTAACGTTTATGTATTAAAACGAGGAGAGACACCGAGCCTTACGCTCATGCTGCCTTTTCCTTTATTTTAAAACAACGTCCTATAGCCATGATGCAACACATAAATCAGATTTAAGATTGTACTTTAACGCTCAAACTCCCCTCTCACCCTACCGTTTAATGTTTTGCAATCGTTGATAGGTATAAGAGTCGTTTTATGTGTATTTCTTTGTAGAGAAAGTGATAAATATGGACACAAACATAGAAATGAGGGTAAACCGAGGCTAACCTCGTGCTCTACCTTCATTATACATTGCAAAAATACTTATGTGATTTTCTAGATTTTTCCTTTTATCGTTTCCTAATTTTCTCCCATTTAAAACCCATTTTTCACCATTTTTAGGTATTTTTCCTCTATTATCTTCAATAAAAAATTACTAGAAATTGAAATTGATTGTGGGTTGTGGCCCTTAGGTTTCTTGACAGCAAAATTTCAGGTTTTATTTATGTTATATCTCATGTTTCCCCTTTATTTTGCAAAAAACCCCCATTTTGCCTCTTAAACGCGTGTTTTACGGGTTTTATACCATTAATTTCAGTCATAACACTTATGATTTTCTGATTTTCTGAGCTTAAATTGATCAAACTCATGGCAAACAATAACATAATGCATAATCAGCCCATGGGAACAACATTTCATCACTCAAATAGCATAAAAACTCATTTTTTCTTCATAAAAATTGAATTACCGCTTAGGCTTTTTGTCTCGGGATCTCGGTTTTGCTATGGGACTGCATATCAAACCTCATTCAATGTCCAGCATCTTCAAGGACAGCATTCTTCATGTCTTCATCCACCCAGAAGCAATCCGGTCTCATCTGGA
Source organism: Lygodium microphyllum (assembly GCF_053477565.2). Taxonomy (NCBI): domain Eukaryota; kingdom Viridiplantae; phylum Streptophyta; class Polypodiopsida; order Schizaeales; family Lygodiaceae; genus Lygodium; species Lygodium microphyllum. The sequence goes on from NW_028229658.1 coordinate 32,812, forward strand.
CAAGCTTTCCTCCATCATTCTTCATTGTCTTCTTCCACACAAGAACAACCCCTTAAGGGAGAGAGAGGGAGGAGAGAGAAAGACTGAAATCAGATATCTCCATTGAGGCCACCATTTGAGGAGCAAAGACATGCGATAGAGTCAGCAGGAAAGGAGAAGATCAGCCCCATTGTTAGTTGGGTGGGTTATTTGCAGCCTGGAAATCATCCATCAAGAGGATGAAGCGAAAAATGTGCCGCTTGCTGCCCACGCTTCTTCACACCATGAAATCACGTTTTTGCATCTTCATTTCATGTAACATAAAATTTGGGCCCCAACCTCCCAAAGGCCATGCCCATTTTGGCCAACATAAGTCCACCTCTTCATATCTTGACCGGTTTCTTGGCCATTTCCCCGTCCGGACTCCGAATTGAGCTCTGAAAAATCATGGGCATCCGGCTTGACATCCCGCATTGGCTGGCAACTCTTGACAACCCGCACGGAAGTTTGAAAAAATTATCAAAAATTAACAAGTATCGCTCGGGCGCCTTTAAAGCACTTTGACGCTTAAAATCGAGCCGTCGCCTTCGACGTTGAATATTTTTCCCTTGATATTCGTAATTTTTAGCTATTTTTAAGTACTTCTCGACATTAAAATTCCACACTCACATACTTATGATACCATTCATGCGGTGCCTACTTTAGGCCATACAAACTCCATTTCAGTTTATAGACCATCGTCTCTTTGCCTTTAGCAACAAAATCCTCAGGTTGCTGCATATATATGTCCTCATGCAGATCACCATGTAAAAATGCAGTCTTTAGATCCATCTGTATAAGCTCCATATCCTCACATGCAACCAAGCCCAAAATGGTTCTCAAGGTAGTCATCTTGGTTACAGGAGAGAAGATCTCATCAAAGTCAATTCCATGTTTCTACTTGTACCCCTTTACAACTAACCGCGCTTTGTACTTTGGCGAAGAACTGGAAGTGACCTTCATCTTGTAAACCCACTTGCATGGAAGAGTTTTCTACTATTTAGGCAGCTGCACCAAGTCCCAAGTACCATTCTTATCAAGTGATTCCATTTCTGGCAGTATGGACTTGAACCACTTCTTGCTGTCCAGTCTAGTCATTGCTTCCTTGAAGCATGATGACTCACCACAATCCGTCAACATGACATAATCTGTAGCATACTATGCACCAAGAAAAAATCTGTTAGGTGGTCTAGATGGTCCAGTCGACCTAGGAGTGAAGGCTCAGCATTTTCTGGCTATTGAGCTTGCAAATCTGCATTTACAGGTTGATGTCTTAAAATACGGGCCTGTAATTCTGCATATACAGGTTGCTGTCTTGAAATTCCAGCATGTTGTCCTCACAATTCAGGTTGTCCTAACTGCATGTTTTTAGACTGAAACTATGGTATATCATGGGCAATACCTTGCTGCTCATTTCTAGCACCATTTTTTGTATTTTTAGGAGTATTTACAATAGGTATACATTGCTATCCACTGGGCACAAATGACTGTCTAGAAGCTACATCCTCCCTAAAAACAAACCTTCTGACTTTCTCAATCTTCTCGAGCTACTTATGCATGTGATCTTCATGGAAGATGATGTCATTGCTGCGTACTATCTTTCTTTTCTCGGGATCCCAAAGTCTATACCCCATCTCACCCTCGTCACTGTATCCTAGGAATATGTATTTATAGGACTTTGGGTTTAGTTTGCTGCGTTCTTCTTTCTGTATGTGCACAAAATCCTCATAGCCAAACACTCACAAACGAGCATAAGAAGGTGGCTTGCCTGACCACTCTTCTTGATTGACTCTCCCCCCCCAATGACCTATTCAATGACCTATTAATAAGATGAATGGTTGTCATAACAGCCTTTGCCCAAAAGCCATGGGGTAATGCAGCATGAGACATCATTGTACGTATCTTATCCTGTATGGTCCAATTCATGTGCTTTGCAACTCCATTTTGGAGTGGATTATGAGGGGTACTGAGCTCCCTCTTTATCCCCTTGCTGTCACAAGATGCATGAAAGGCTTTGGACACATACTCCCCACTGTTCTTAGAGTGAAGACACTTAAGTGTCTTATCAGTTTGGTTATCTACCAATGCCAAGAATTTTTGAAACCTGTCAAGCACTTTGTCTTTGCTACAAATAGGGTAAACCCATACCTTTCGTGTATCATCATTGACAAATGTGACAAAGTATTTCTTTCCTACTAGAGATAACCCTGGCATTTGACATACAATCGGAATGCACTAACTCTAGAGGTAAAGATTTCAGTGAAAGAGGCTTTTTATGAGATGTCTGTGCATGCTTACCATAAACACAATGATCAGAGTGCTCAAAATAAGCATAACAAAGACAAGGCAAATAACCTAAACGAGAAAGTACTTTCATTCCTGTTTGACTCATGTGTCCCAACTAGCCATGCCACAAGGAAACACTTGGCTGCTCGGTCATGGCAACAACACGATCATAAACGCTAGATACATGAAGTGGATACAAAGTATGACTCTTGCAACCTCTCGCAATAACCCTAGATTCCTTATAGATCTTCCATTTTCCATCACCAAAGGTGGTATGAAAACCATAATCATCTAGCTGACCAGTACTAATCAAGATTTTCTTGAGCTGTAATACATGCCTTACACTCTGAAGAGTGAAGATAGATCCATGCTAAAGCTGTAGTTGCACACTATCAATGCCTGTAATGTCACATGCATAATTGTCCCCAAGATGGATAACACCATGTCAACCTCTTGTATAGTCTGTAAACCACTCAGGATGAGGGGTGACATGAAAAGAGGCACCTGAATCTAAAATCTAAGTGTGCATGTCATCATCCGTATCGACTGTCAAAGCATGTGCATAAAACATGAAGAGATAAAGAGTACATCATTCCCACTATGGCTCTCATGGCTTCTGACTACATTCACCTCTTTTGATCTTTACACTGCTCTTCTTAGTAGGTTCACTCTCTTTCTTCTCTTTCTTACTACCATCCATCTTCTTGTCCTACCCTTTCTCTTTCTTCCATTTATAGCAGTCACATTTGAAGTGACCCTTCCTTGCCACAGTGATGGCATTCAATATCCTTACCACGCGATTTACTGCATCCCTTGCTATTAGATTTTCCTTTTTGCTGTGATCTGCCTCTAGTATGCAAAGCACTAGAAGACTTATTGGATGCATTGTTCTGCCAATTCATTTCTTCCATGAGTAGAGCACTCTCTACATCAGTATATAAAAGCATAGCATTAGAATTGCTCATAACAGTCCTGAAGGTATCCCAGCTCTTTGGTAGAGTGCAAAGCAAGAATGTAGCTTTGAACTCATCATCAATCTTGAACTTCAAGTGGCAAGCTAGATGAAAATCAATTTAAACTCACTAAGGTGAGTAGAAATTGTAGTACCCTCTTTCATATGCAAATCCATGAGTTTCTTCAGCTAGTAGACTTTGCTTGCAACACTGGTTTGGGCATACAATTCTTCCAGTCAATTTCAAATGTCACAAGCAGAATCTAACCCTTCAATGTTAAAGAACAAGGCATTAGAAATCTATAGCTCAATGGTCAAGCATGCAAGCTCATTTAGCTCATCCCAGTCGTCTTGCTCTACATGAGCTGGTTTTGTTCCCTTTACTTTAATCAGCTTTTCTTGCTTCTTCTGCAACAAGATATTATAGCACTGCTTTTGCAAAACAGCAAAGTTGTGTGCTCCTTCAAGATTCTTGATATGCATAAGATGATTGTTACTGCTCCTAACCATGATTCACAGTCAAATAATTGTATGACAGTAAATGACAGCTAATGCCAAGCAATGAAAGATCCAAAATCAACTCAGTAGTATGTTAGGAATATCCCCAAGTATGTACAACAATAACATACATCAATTAATTGCCCAAAATGCCTCAAAAGCATTTAATGATAGTAAAAATATTAATTTTCTGACAAAAATAGAGTGCAGTCCTAAAATTCCTAACAATACAGGTGGTTGTCCTGCAATTCAGGAGTGCAATCCAAAAATTCGTGACAATACAGGTGACTATCTTGCAATTCAGGAGTGTAGTCCAAAAATTCATGACAATACAGGTGACTGTCCTGCAATTCAAGAGTGCAGTCCATAAATTCGTGACAATATCGGTCGATGGCTTGCAATTCAAAAGTGTAGTCCAGAAATTCTTGATAACATAGGTGGCTATCATGCAATTCAGGAAAATGTCTTGAATGTACAACAATAGACTTGTAAGTAAAGCTGATCCAAAAAATGAGCTCTATTAATAGCTCAAATGCATTTTAGAATCAAATCCAAGCATGTAACATCAACCATAAGCATGAATACATGGTATAGAATGCCCGAGACCAAGTCTAGAAGCAAGACATAATGCATATACATTCAAAATGTCATTCAGCCTTGATATTCCAGTAGCCAAATCTTTGTCAAAACTGAGTAAAATCTCAGTCACAATCATCCCAAATGCACTTCAATACATAGGCATATCATTCCTCAGTGTCTTGACATCACTTGAGCATGTATACACATCAACATGCATGCCCAAGAACCAATGTCATTAAAGGATAGAGAGCTGCCTGTAAATTGCAGGTTGTTGACTATGTATTCTAGCCACAAGCATGTCTACAAACTGAGAAAAATGATTGCTAATATTAGCTCCAAATGAACTCAAGAAATGCCACATGATCCCTAAGACATCCAACATCCATTGATATCCAATAGCCATCAAATGAGCATCTATCTCAATAGAGCACGTGCTTCCCTGTTTATTACATATCTAAATATTATGTATTTCAGACCTGAAGCTAAATGTATATCAGCCCCAAGTGTAATAATACACTTCAATTCTCAATGATAAGAATTAGATGCAAATTTTGGAGCACAACCATGATGCCAAATGAAGAGGATCAACTGCTGTAGGTCCTGAGCATGCTAAAAACCAGATCTGCATACTCATGTTGATGGTGCCTTTAGCCCTGAAGAGATTAGAATGTTGGTTTGAGTGTTGGAGATGATGGGGAGGGTCCGCAAGTGGCCAATGATGGCTTTCAACAAGCTCAAATGAAGAGGAATACTTCAAGCTTCAAGAAGAAGCTTAAAACCTTGCTGCCCTACTTGCAGACTCTTCACAGCAGTGAACTCTTCTTCAACTTCAAGCTCCTACACCTGAAGAAATGCCAAGCTCTTGATTGCCTGAAAAAAGCTCTGATACAAGTTTTTTGAGTTAGTTGCAATGGAACTTGTGAGGTTCCTCCTCCAACAGACCATGCACATCACCATCCCGTCTTCCCATGGGAAACCTTGGACTTAGTTGAACATGGGAATCTTAGTTCTACTTCACAAGGGAAGCGTGGACAAGTCATTCCTAATAGCAATCTAACACCCACTTAAGAAATACCACTTTGTAATCAATCAAAGGTAGGAGTGAGGTTAATACTGCACTTGGTTCAAAGAGAGTGAGAGATGGGGGAGAGTGTAGCTCGATCCCCTTACCCATAAGGTAAAATCTCAACTCTGGCCCCCTAAAATGGTGTTAAATCTAATAACTAATCCTACCAATATTGGGAGGGTCACCATTTAATTAGCTCTATCTAATGTGGAAAGTTACCCGACTTATCGGGTCCACCCAGCCACAGGCATCCAATCATCAGGATCGAAGCCTCCCACTTTCCTCGATGGGTTTGCTTAGTTTTCTAATTAGCAAAGCATACTATCACACTATTTGGACATATAAAATCAGCTTCCTTTTATTACTCAGTTAGACTAGGCTTGTTAAAATCAACCTTTAGCACATAACAAACAATTCAAAAAATCATATACTTTATTTCATAATAACATCCAGAGCCATCACTCCGTAGAGTGGTAAAAACCGTCTTGCTGCAGAAAGACACCGTCCAACCTAGGATAGGACCTTCCAATCCCTCGGGATTGGGTTGTATGTGATCGCACTCCGTCCACGGTCAACATGGAAATTTACTGGCTTAGAGCCCCTCTAAGCTTCCATAAGCCTTAAGAGCCGTCCTACATAACAGGGGCACTTACCACTTGGCCCTTTGTCCTCTCAAGTGCTTGAGTGATCAAAATCAAAAACACCTACCTCCCTCGGGAGTGTAGGACCCCCACCTACAGGTGAGTTTTTCCACACTCCACAGAGTGTAAGGGAGCATTGGGTTGGGGACCCCAATGTCCCAAACCACCACAATCCACAATTCGTTCGACTGTGCAAGCCCGGAATCATAAGAGCCATAATTCATCATTCACAAATCCAAAAGCAGTCATAACCATAAGACGTTTTAACACAGTTGTCAATGCAATGCATAAAATCTATCCCCTCTATCAATTTCCTTATTCCTTCCTAAGAATCATTTGATAATACCAACATGTTTCTTTTGTAAATTTAAGTACCTTCTAACTGATCATAATCTATGTAACGGACTAACTTATCCTTTATTAGGAAATTGTAGAATTAATAACTTAAAAAGCAATGCTTTTCTTATGTACTAAACTTCATTCGGCCATCCATCGTGATTATGATTTATGGTCCCAACCTCAATTTGTTGTGGGATGGCTGGTCCTTCATTTTGGACGGGTTCGGGGTTATCTCCGTTTGTGCTTCAGCATCGTGTTGAATTTCTTCAGTAAGCAGCAGCCATTTTCTTGCGTTGGGGAGCTCTCCGAGTGTGATCTTGCTCAGCACCTCGACATCTTTTGGGAGCCATGGAAGAAGTTGATGGTTTTGGGTAGTGCTTTTGTGCAGGGTTGGAAAGAGAGAGAGAAAGAGACTTGACTGATTGCAACAGAGTTTCGTCGTGTCGATAGCAGGCAGAGAGACATCTGCATGGGTTGTTGTGTATCCTTCACATGACGCTCTACCCCTGTTTATATAGTAGTGAGAGGGGGGGTAAAGAGAAGGCACCTGCTTTTTGGCATTTTTTATGACATCATTGATGATAGATTTTCGTTTATTTCTTCCCTGCAACTTGTTTAGATTATAGCTTTGTCATATGAACTTCAAATATAGACATTCGGGTACTTAAAACGATCGGAACACATCTGGTCGACAAGGAAACGTGGGAAGAATTGCAAAAATCCATAAAAAACAAAATAAAATAACAATTTTTGTAAATCGCATTATTTTTATAGATATTTTGTCTTGGACAAATTATTTCTTTCAAAATAAGTCTTAATATATATTTGAATCTATCTAAAGTGAAAATAAAGTCATCTAAACATGATACTAGATATTTTAGACTATTTTAGTAAGCCAGTCATGGTTCTTGTAAGTCTTGTAGAGATTTTGCAGTTTTTTTTCATGTGTGGATGTGCAACATAAATCAAATTTCTTTGAAATGTATACGCACATAGTTTATTAAATAAACTAAGTAATGGGGACATTACAACTTCTGTGTAGAGATGCAGGTTGAGAGAGAGAGAAGAGATAGAGACACATGATTTGTGGTACTGACTAGGTACTGAAGAGTGTACCTCAATAATGTTTTAGATAGGTATATGTACGATGTACCGCCTAGCCCTTACGGGCGGACATGGGAACTGCCCTTTATCCCAACAATGGGAGTGGAATTTCTTTACACCAAATATAAGAGCTAAAACCATATGCTCAGCAGGAATGTAGTTCTTCTCTGTTGGTTTCATCACTCTATTAGCAAAGTAGATAGCATCATGAGTGAGGTCCTTGGATCCTTTTGTAGTAGTTCTGCTCCTAGAGACTTTGGTCCCATACTAGGATTCACATAAAAATCTTGGTCTCCCAACATGGTGGTAGGATATTGGGAAGAGATGCTAGGATCTCTTTTATTTTTTGAAACTATTGTTCACTCTCTTCATTCCAAGCAAGTATTTCTGCATTAGCGAGTTGCTACAAGGGCAAGACCAATTGTGCTAATAGATGAATGAATCGACTTAGGTACCTGACCTTCTAGATGAAAGAAGTTAGCTCCTTAATTGAGATAGGAGCCCATAGTGTTAAGAGAGCATGAGACTTCTCTTGATAAACTTCAATTCCATTTTTTGATACCACATAGCCTAGCAAGACCACCTTACTTTCCCCAATGTGATGTTTATCTATGTTCAGTTGCCCACCCATTTGTGCTAGTCTACTTATCCCTTCATCCACTCTAGCCAAGTGGAGATCATGAGAACTATAGATACAAAAGTAATCAATAAACACCCTGATTGACTTACCAAAGAAAGGCTAGAGGACAAAGTTTATGAAACACTAAAAGGTAGCAAGGGTATTGGTTCGATCAAAGGGCATGACTCTATATGCAAAACATCTCCAAGGAGTAATAAATGTTGTCTTTATTTGATCTTATTTAGCAATTTGAATTTGAAAATAGCCTAAGTATCCATCATAAACGATGTATCTTTTATGAATAGTTATCTCATTGAGAATCTCATATTGAAATGGAAGAGGAAAATGATTCCTCTTTGTTGCAGCATTAAGTGGTTTGTAGCCCACACACCCTCCATTTTCCATTTTTCTTAGGTGTCACCACAACTGGTGAAAGCCATTCAAAATCCTCCATAGGATAGATAAAACCTGTCTTTAAGAGCCTTTTTACTTCCATTAGGAGAGCATTTTGTTGTATGACCCCTAAACACTGCAAATTTTGTATTGTCTACTGTTTGGCTTCAAGTTGATGTGGTGCTCCAAAATGGTCATTCTTGTAATGTGATCATAATTAGAGATAAACAAAGTGGTATGCTTTTCCAATATTACCATATAATCCTCCTTCTTGTTTGTATAAAGATCCTTAGCCAACATCTTTTCTAGCTTCTCTTCACTTGGTCCAACCTAGGTGCTTGACTCACCTCCATCAGATGGTTCCTTTAGGAAAACTCCCATAACTTCTAATCAACTACTATCTTCTTCTTCAAACATCTCTTCATTGGATCAGGAGCATTCCTTTGAGATCCACTCATCTTATGAAGTCTCCAACTCCATCCTCTCTTGTCTTCCTTCCCTAAGATTGTGCACAATGGCTTGTCCTTCTCTTCCAGCCCTTTCTTGTAGTTGCAACATGAGTATGCTAGACTCCCAATCTTGCCTTACTTTCATAGCAATGATCCAAGGCCTTCCTAGTATAATTGGATAGCCCTTCCCTTTGGATGGAAACACGTATATATCCACTTTTATTTGAATACCACATACTGTAATCTTCACACCTTTTATAACACGAACACTGTTAAATAAAATGTTATTTACCATTTTTGCTTTAAAAGCAGAGGGTCCACTTACTTTAGACCCAAGCAATACATTAGAGCTTATCACTCATTATACACATTTGTGCACCCCCATCAACATATGCCTTGGATACTCTTTGTCCTTTGATATAAGCCTCTACTATTGGTAGTACATCCTCAATGCCTTGGGCTTTAATCAAGCCCATCTTCTTCACTACTCTTCTTGTACTCACCATATGGCCCATAGTCATCACATTTGCATATGGCCCATTGTCATCACATTTGCAGTGATAGATATAATAGTTGTGGCCATGTGAGTCTTGGTCCTTGTGAACTCACATCCTTGATTAGACTATAGGGTTCAACTTTCTCTCCCAATGGGTAATCTTTGATCCCTATCTTGCGTCGAGGGTGATCTGACCTCTTCTTCCTCTTCTTTCTCTCTTTTAATGTGTCTTGCGCATCTCTAGTCCTGATCTTGCTATGATGCAAATTTTGAGATTCATCAACCCAAGCTTTTTTTATTTTGGCATGGTATCCACCTCTACCATTTTCCCTCTCCCTTGTTCTATTTTCTCCAAACCAATCATGTTCAGAGTATCATCTTCTAGCAAGGAAAAAAGTATAGCTAGTGGTTGAGGTGTTGTTGGAGGTCTTAGAATTTGTGGTTGTATTGGGGTTTGTAAAAGGGGTGGAGCAAGAGTAGAAGGCCTCTCTCTAGGAGGTGTAACTTGTTGTTGGCGTGGTCTAGGTCAACAAGCATCTCCTACAGTTCTTCTTGGATAAGGGCAAAAATATATACCATGCCCCTCTTCACCACAATTGTAGCAAAAATATTCCCTTGATGATCTCCTTGGAGCCTTGGTCATTTCCACCACCAGCTACTACTGCCAGAGGCTATTGTTATGGAACCCTAACACCCTGCACCAAATTGATTGAAAGATTATCTAGTTGACTAGTTATCCTTTCTAGTAGTTCTTGATTATGATCCCCCCTGCAAGAATCTATGGGAATAATAGGTGGTAATAATGGTTGCATAACATGTTATGGGATTATAAGTACTCCATCCTTGACACTTGAGCTTGGAATCACAACTTTTGATCCTTAGCTTTTGCCACTTCCATTGTCTCTTCAAACGTACAAGAAAATTTTTTTTTGACCTTCTCTTGGAGAAGTCTTTTTCCTTTTGGAGAAGAGGAAAAAGACTTGCTACAAATCTTTCTTTCTTAAGAAAATTAGGAGCTCTCTCTCCATTGGATAGGATATCAGACCATCTTTCCCGGATGCTCACAAACTTAGATTCATAATTAGCATAATCTTTGAGAGAACATTGGCATAATTCTAAGAGCTGTCTCCACAAATCTTTAGGAGCATCACCTCCACCATATTGGAGAAGATATGAATTCTTGAGAGCCTCGAATATGGATTTAGTTTCATCACCTAGGCCACGATACCAAGCCCTTGCTTCTTATTTAAGAGCCAATGGTAGATCATAAAGATTTGTAGCCTCGTCATCCCTTTTTTTGAGATGAGGAGAGCCATTTCCAAGCTATCCATAAAATCAATAGCACTCTCCCTTGGGTGATCAAAGAAACTTAGAAATGACATGATTACAAGATGATTGTTGCTCAAAGTAGGAAAGGATGAAGAAGTTAAATAAATATTATATTCTCACAAAGTGTTCTATTGCAAGATGAAGATCATGACATCAAATGAATTTTGATATTTGATTATGGAAAGGATAAATGGCTTCACTGAAGCATTAATCTCAGCTAGTCTTTGTGGCCCGAACATGAGAGCTATACATTAGTAAAAATGGATTTCTCTACTAAAGATAATATGAACTAATTGAAAAAAAAAGGCACAAATGGAAGTTCTCTCTAAATGGTTGATTTCTTATACCACCATTTTCCATTTTTGACAAAGAACTTAGAAATCAAATATAAACTTTCATCTCTTAATAAAGAGGAAATGAAGGTTTCTTATAGAATTTCCTCAGCAATGGAGATACCAATTAATAAGGGAGAGACTGAGCACTTGTGGTCTCTATACAAATAGGATCAGCGTTCTCACATTAAGGGGTGCAAAAGGGATACTACCTAGCCAAATTGAAAGTGGAATTTTACAAACATGAGTAAAGAGATGATGATGTAAAAGAGAAAGAGAGGAGAAGGCATAGTACAATATGAAATAAATGATTAAAAATATTAATATTTAGGATTAAAACTAATGCATCCCAATCCAAAATGGTGGGGAGACAGGCACACACAAGTGGAGGGATAATGGTGGTAACAAATGTAGGAAGAGGAAGAGGAAGAAGGGGTAGAGAGGATGATGGTCCAGAGGGGTTTGGGGTAGTGGAATGGGAAGAAGGGAGATATTGGAGAGATGGAGAATGAAGGAGGATGATGGAAAGAGTAGAAGAGGGTGAGGATATGATGAAATGGAGGATAACGAGGGTGATAAAGTTGGAAGATGGATGGGGGGTGAGGGAGATGGTGTGTGTGATAAAATGGGGAGGAAGAGTGGTGGAGTGGAGAGGGATGGGAGACTAGTGAAGGAGAGGAAGATAATAGAGGTAGTGAGAATGGTGGTAGAGTGGAGTATCCATATTCCCTCCTTGAAGGCTCAAAGGGGTCTCCTTTTATAGGCACTTGGTTGGATTATATTATCTGCCAACCCTAATGAATCAATCATAATCTTGATTGATTAGAGCCCCAAATTGGATGATGCACTAGGTGATGTAAGGCAGTGCATAATACATTTTATTGTCTTGTGTGCATGGGTCTTCATAGTCAAGCTTTCCAAAATAATAAGAAAAAGAAAGGTAAACTACAAAGGTTGAAAAATGTGAGGTAGAGTTGTGTATGTGTATTAGTACATATAATGTGACGCTTTACAATATGGGGTGGACAGTTTTACAAGATTTTGAGTAGAAAAAATGTGAAAAGGTATATAGACCTCTTACAATATGTTCCATCCTCCAAAAGGAGACGAAGCTTGCTTTGAAGAGAGATTCATGGAGAAAAAGACTTTTAATAATAATTGAGAAGAGCCTCAAATCTCCACCATTATAGAAGTGGCCTTTGTTACTAATCCTTTTATGCACCAATATATTATTACATTTTCTTCTTTTGATAGCCAAAGCTTTTTTGATGCATACACAATTTATAAAGCTACAAATATTAAAAGGGAGAATATCATAGTTAATAGGCTAGGGAAGGTGAGACGCATGAAATGAAAAAAATTTAAGAGAGATGAAAAAGGGAATTGGATGTATGCATCACATGGGAGAGTTATTGGAGTATTTTTTAAAATATAAAAAGAAGTGTGTGTCCAAGCTTGGTCCCATCTCCTCCTTTCCTTTTCAAAGATTCTAGCTCCAAGTAACTAACAACTTTGACTTTTTATAGAATGTGTATTCATATCCCCTTATCCTCATGTTGACTTTCTTGTATGCTTGGCATCATTTTCTTAAATGTAAGGAGAATCTTATGCACCACTCCAAGGTTTTTTTAATGCCATGTGGCTCACTTCTGAATCCATCCAAGCCAACAATCCATAAGCTTTCATGAAACTCATGTATAACTTTTACTTGTGAAGCTCTGCCCACCAAGAGCTGGCAATGGCATACCCTATTTCTTCTCAGCATATTTCCACAAGTATCCATCTTTTAAGAAAAATCCATAGGCTTTCCTCTTGATCTTTTTAAACTCCTCATCAAACTACTCTTCTCTCTTTGTTAATGTGCTAAAATATTGACCAATTCTCAGCTAAACTCTTGCACATTTGTCTTCTAGAAACACTTCTATACAAGATACATAGTATCTAAAGTGTTTTCTCTTTGTTGTCCAAGCTTTTATTATTAGTGGTGATGTAGGTGTCAAGATTGTGGGAGAGAAGGAAGGAGTCTCACTTGAAGCTTTCTTGCTTGCACAATGGGGGAATACACACAACGGTGGAGGCTGAAAATAGTTTTCCTCTTCTTAGTTGTGTAAGCCAAAAGAACTCTCATACAAAGAAATAGAAGAACCCTATATATGGGTCTCAAACCAAACTCAACTAACTAAGGTGGCATACTAACTGAGCCACGAACTAGAGTAGATAAGGATAGCTATCATGTAGCTATTATTCATGGGCGGTGTACCAACCGCGTCTGTCAACTGACAAGTCGGTGACATAAATACACAACGGTCACCCTGGCGTATCACGAGTGGAGCTCGATATCTCAACACTCCCCCTCGAGCTCAATCCCAATTCCTGCACACCAAGCAGGTCTCTGAACTTGCGCAGCTTCTCTGCGCCCAATGCCTTCGTGAATATGTCAACTACCTGATCCTCTGTGCTGACATAAACTAGATCAATAAGACCTAGTAAAACCCTCTCTCGCACATAGTGATAATGCACCTCAATGTGCTTTGTTCTAGCATGATAGACTGGGTTATTTGCCAAGTGTATACTACTCATGTTGTCATAATAAATGACAACTTGCCCATCTGTAGACTGATGCATATCATAAAGTAGCTTATGCAACCAAGCTACCTCACATGCAGCCATTGTTGCACCCCTGTACTCAGCCTCTGTGCTCGACAAGGCAACTGTAGGCTGTTTCTTGCTGCTCCAAGTGACTGCAGCACTCCCAAAAGAGAACACATATCCACTGGTAGATCGTCTATCAGAAATACTACCAGCCCAATCAGCATCAGTGTATCCATGCAACTGTATCTAAACCCTAGTCTCATAAAATAGTCCATACTGCAATGTGGACTTCACATACCTGAGTATGCGTCTAGCCGCATCCAAATGTGGTTTCCTTGGAGCCTACATAAACTGACTTACCAATCCAACAGCATAGCTCAAATCTGGCCTGGTAATAGTCATATAAATCAAACTTCCTACTATGCGTCTGTACATAGTAGGGTCTTCTAGAAGCTCACCTGTATCTGTGCTCAGCTTCACATTCTGCTCCAAAGGAACTGAAATAGGCTTACAGCCTGTCATCCCATATTTGGACAGCATGTCCAATCCATACTGCCTCTGCAAGAGCTATATCCCACTTGGTGATCTGATCACCTCAATGCCCAAGAAATAACGCAGCTCTCCCAAATCCTTCATCTCAAACTTCTGCTTCAATAGCATTTTCACATGAAGGATATCTTCATCACTGTCACCTGTCATAATCAAATCATCAACATAAATGACAAGTAGCATAATACCTTTCTCTATTTTTCTCACATAAAGTGAGAAATCTGCCTTGGAAATCTGAAAGCCAATAGTGACAAGATACTGTCCTATCTTGTCAGACCATTCTCTAGGTGCTTGCTTCAAGCCATACAAGACTTTCTTCAACTTACAAACAAACTCAGGATGAATAGCATGCACATAACCTAGTGGCTGCTCCATATAGACCTCTTCTTGCAAATCACCATGCAAGAAGGCATTCTTTACATACATCTAATGTAAAGACCATCCCTTTGATGCAGCCATAGCAATGACTGCTCTTACGGTTGCCATCCTTGCAACCGGACTAAATGTTTCTTCATAATCAATGCCATATGTTTGTGCATACCCCTTGACTACTAATCTTGCCTTGTATCTGTTCACAGAACCATCTGCATTGTGCTTCACCTTATAAACCCACTTACAACCAATTGCATTCTTATCTTTAGGCAAAGGTACCAATTCCCATGTAGCATTTTCTTCCAAAGCATCCATTTCTTCATCCATGGCTTTCTCCCATTTTTCTTTTCCCATGGCTTGCTCAAAAGAAGTGGGTTCTGGTTCCTGTATCACTTTGACTATATAGGCATAGTGAATGGCTGTAAATCCATCATATTTCAGCCTATCCACAGGATACCTAGCTCTCGTAGACTTGCGCAAAGTAGGTTCACTCCCAGGTGCTCTCAAAACATCCCTGGTCTTCCTTACTCCAGGTGTAACAATAGAAGGAATACCCAACTCATCATCAATGCTCTGTTCTGAGCCACTGGATTCACCATCCATATAAGAGTGACCTGAATTCACATCAAACATGGGCTGATCAACCTTCTCTTTTCCTTTTCGTGATACATGCATACCACTATCTGCATTACTTTGAGAATATTCTCCTGATCTCAATCTGCCTGTCCATGGTGAAGAATGTGAACCACTGCTAGAGGACGCTCCAGGTCCACTAATATTTTGTGACTGCTGCTGTGAATTCTGTGCAGCATTACCATTTTGTGCATCTACATCATCAATCACATTTACTGGTTTATACCACCTACTCATCTCATCAAAAACAACATCTCTGCTCACTGTAAACTTACGAGTAGAAGGGTTATAGCATCTATACCCTTTTTGCTGCAGAGAGTAACCAATAAAGATGCACTTCTCAGCTTTTGGATCCAACTTGGATGTCAATTCATCTGGCACATGTACATAGGCAATGGAACCAAAAATTTTCAAATGAGAAATATCTGGTTTCCTACCAGTATACCTCTCCTCTGGAGTCACTCCATGTATTGCTGCAGTGGGAGTCCTGTTCATTATGTAGACTGCTGTAGCAACTGGTTCAGCCCAATAAAAATCTAGCAAGTCTTTTTCATTGAGCATGGCACGAGATACCTCTCCAATGTGCCTGTTTTAATCTAACGCCTACCTAATAAAGACCACTTTGTAATCAATCAAATGCAGGAGTGAGGTTAACACCACACTTGGTTCAAAGAGAGTGAGAGACGGGGGAGAGCGGGACTCGATCCCCCTACCCATAAGGTGAAATCTCAGCTATGGCCCCCTAATATGGTGTTAAACCTGGTAACTAATCCTACCGATATTGGGAGGTCATGATTTAATTATCTCTATCTAGTGTTGGCTGACTTATCGGGTCCACCCAGCCATAGGCGTCCAATCGTTAGGATTGAAGCCTCCCACTTTCCTCGATGGGTTTGCTTAGTTTTCTAATTGGCAAAGCATACTACCACACTGTTTGGACATATAAAATTAGCTTCCTTTTATTACTCCGTTAAACTGGAATCATTAAACTCAATATTTAACACATAACAAACAATTCGGAAATCAAATACTTTATTTCACCATCACTTCGCAAAGTGGTACAAAATCGTCTTTTTGTAGAAAGACACCGTCCAGCCTAGGATAGGACCTTCCAATCCCTCAAGATTGGGCTATATGTGATTGCACCCCATCCGCGGTCAATACAGAATTTACTAGCTTAGAGCCCTCTAAGCTTTCCTGAGCCTCTGAAGCCATCCTACATAACAAGGGCACTTACCACTCGGCCCTTTGCCCTCTCAGGTGCTCGAGTGATCAAATATTAAAAACACCTATCACCCTCAGGAGTATAGGACCCCCACCCGCAGGTGAGTTTTTCCACACTCCACACAATGTAAGGGAGCATTGGGTTGGGGATCCTAATGTACCAAACCACCACAATCCATAACTCATTTGGATTTGCAAGCCCAGAATCATAACTCATCATTCACAAATCCAAAAGCAATCATAACCATAAGACATTTTTAACACAGTTGTTAATGCGATGCATGGAATCGATCCTCTTCATCAATTTCCATGTTCTTTCCTAAAAAGCATTTGATAATACTAACATGCTTTTACAAGTCTAAGTAAGTTCTAACTAATCATAATCCTTTTCTTATGTGCTAACTTGATTATCTCTGTTTGGCCATCCATTGTGATTACGGGTCATAGCCACAACCTCGGTTTGTTGTGAAATAACTGGTCCTTCGGGTTGAATGGATTCATGGTTAACTTCCACTTGCGCTTCAGCATCATGTTGGATTTATTTAGGAGCAGTGACCATTTCCTTGCATTGGGGAGCTCTCTAAGTGTGACCTCACTTATTAGAACCTCAGTGTCTCTTGGGAGCCATGGAGGTAGCTTGATGGGTTAAAGCAACACTTCTACACAGGGGTGGAGAGAAAGAGAGGCTCGACTGATTGCAGCAGAGCTTCGTCACGTCAATAGCAATAGCATAGAGACTTCTGCATGGATCGTTGTGTGTCCTTGATGTGATAGTCTACCATTGTTTATATAGTAATGGGGGGGTAAAAAGAGGACATTTTCTTTTTAGTGTTTTTGATGATGTCATCAATGATAAAGAGGGAACACTTTCTTTTAGCATATTTTGACGACGTCAGGGAGGGGATCCATTTTTGTAGCATGAGGATACCAATTTAACAAATGTATGGGCTTATCATCCTCAAACTGATGGCCAAACTGAGAGGGTGAACCAAACCATTGAATATTCTAAGGTCTTATTGTGGCAAAGAACCAAAACAGTGGATTGAACATTTACCTTTGCTTATAACACTGCCTTTCAACAAACAATCAAGATGCCGCCATTTCAAGCCTTATATGGGCAAGAATGTCATACACCTCTAAACTTCTCAGATCCCACTCTCAAAGTGGAGGCTTCTAAGGCCATGCTTGAAGAGATGGACCAACAAATCAAATTGATCCAACATGACATCCAAGCTGCTCAAGATCGGCAAAAGTCCTATGCAGATCTTGAAAGATCCATAAGAACATTCAAGGAAGGTGACATCGTGTTTCTAAGGTTAAGCCCCGACTCATTATCCTTGGGAAAATATAAAAAGCTTAGTCCAAGGTACTGTGGACCATATGAAGTAATCAAAGTAATGGGAAGGAAAGCCCACGAGCTTAGATTGCCACCCTATCTCAAGATTCACAATGTATTTCATGTAAGCCTACTGAAATCTTATGTGCCAAACCCCAATCATGTGCTTAATGACAAACAAATAGTTATGCATGCCCAAGAAATTCTAGAAATGTAACCCGAGAAGATTCTAGATACAAGGGAGAAACCTCTAAGAAGCCGAATCCCAAGAGAACACCTAGTACAATGGAAGGATTATCCTGAAGTGGATGCCACTTGGGTCGATGAGGTAACCCTTATAAAAGAATACCCCCAGATTCTCTCAAAATGAGGACATCTCGATTTCTCTAAGGAGGAAAGAATGTAATGTCCCCATTACTTAGTTTATTTGAATGTGCGTATACATTCCAAAGAAAATTTATTTATGCTGCACATATTTAAAAAGTAACTCTAAGTATGAAATTGACTCTCATTATAAAGATAATTGTTATTATTAATGAGGTATTATATGCCAGTTTATGGAAGAAAGACTTGGGAGACCCTCCCAAGACTACCTTATTAAGACTATGTTTGTAGTATAGAACAACAAAAATAACTAGCCTAGTGGATAATCACTTGGCAGTTAAGTACACTTGGGTGACAACACTGCTGGGATGGGTGACCTCTCGGGAAGATTTTCCTACAAGCTAGTTGGAGCTTCTCATGCATAGGCAATGGCACCAAGCTCCAACGAGCCTTCATAGACCGTTGCCAAGTATGCAAAGGCCAAGATGCCAAGGTCTATGCCTCGGTTGCCACCTTAGTCGTGAGCATTGGAGTGACACCACCTGACAACGAGACATTATGAAAAAAATGAACTTACAAATGGGCCTTTTAGCCCCCCTCTCTCCTCCTTAAAATAAGGAAAAGAGGAGAGAAGAATAACAAAATAATCCTCTTCTGTCTCCATTTTGCAATCTTGTTTTGCCTTTTTTATATTATCTACAAAGATATACTCAGATTCCTTCTCTCTCCTCATTCAGGAAGTCTTTTTTAACCAAATTTGAAATTAAAAAAGAAGTTAGTTATGGGAGTGTGGTGCTTTGTTTTCAATGCAAAATGATTAGAAGATACGAGGAAATTGATTTTTTAATCAAGAACAAGGAAAATGAAATTTCAAAAGTTCCTTTTAAGATATTTTGGGGTTTTGTTATATTCTAGCTTTTGGTCAAAAGACAAACCAATTGGTCAAATTTCATATTTTTTGGAAATGTTTTTGGAGGTAAAATAGAAATGTCTAAAATACAAAAAGTCTTGGACATCCTTACCCTCTGAGCTACTTTCTCCCATATATGTACTCTCTTAGAGCTCTATTGTGATCTTTTCTCTGTGTTTATTCAACCTTCATTAACACAATGAATTACGTACACTCTCCTTTCCCTTGGCACATTTGTGTGCCTCTCTGTGCATCTCCACTCTACCTCCTGTGACAACCAAGTAGGCTCCCCATTTCTATTAATAGTAAAATGAATACATAAAAGAAGGAGCTGCATATTGAAGTAGAGATTGAATACGCCCCATTATTCAAAAGAACCCAACATACAAGTGTCAACCCTCAGGTTTTGCAGAGTTACAAGCAAATGGGATTGAAATATGTAGACTTGTGGGTTGATGGGGGAATACACCCAATCGACTCCTTAAACAATAGACCTCCAACTTTCTCAGGAATCACAAATTTGCTAAAGTATGTGTGCGAGGGTGAAAATGGGTTGCTCAGTTACACTAGGCGGCTCAATGATCGGGCGTTCAAAGTATTTACAACTTGCCAAACAACCATAAAAAATTATCATGATGTGATCCTACACATCAACTTCACATACAACAGCTCATAGGACAATTGGTACAGCTGAATGACACTATAATTCAATAAAACAATCAAATTATTTCAATGCAAGACACTGTCCATGACATTAGTATCTCATATGAGGAGGCAAAGGCACAATTGGCGGACGACTTGAGAAAGATCAACAGCAAGCTAACACAGGATTGCAAAACAAAACAAGAAGCCAATCAATGAGTTAATTGTGAACAATGGCCAGTGGAAGCAATGTATCAAAGCATGTAAGGTAGCTTAGAATGAGAACCTAGGTGAGGGTGAGGTTGGATCGTGTATTACTAGATTGCTGAAGGCAAGTACATTGGAAAACGCTTTGAGCAATCCTAAGTTTAAGGCTATGAAGGAAAAGGTGATTGAGTGCACATTAAAATATGTGTCAAATGAGTTCTCAATTGTGGATGCACAATCCATTTGTAATTGGGCCGATATTAGCATAATGACTTACTCAAAGATATTCAAAGGTGTGAAGGCTGAGTTTGGTCGTGTGCTAAAGAGAAATAGAATCGTGCTTGTCTCTCAACCTTCAAAGTTAATAGAGGCCTGATGGTAACTTAATACAAAGGTTTTGGAGTTGATAGGAGATCCCATGCATGTTCAATGTGTGAAAACACTAAAGGTTGGAACCAAAAATGCATATGAGGTGAAGTTCACCAAACTCAACAATTACTATTTAGATTTATACAAGGTGCAGTCGACAATGGTAATGTACTATAATATGTCTGTTGAGGAATGTAATGGTAAATTGCAATTTGTCATAAATAAGATGAAAGTGAGGTCGTCAAAGCAAATAAGCTTAAAAGAGTTAGTGTAACTCTGATGAATAGAGCTTTACAATTCGACAAGAAGAACAATCTAAGAAACTTTAGTGTTCAATCCGAGTGCCATGTGTGGTGGCTCGTTGCATTTGAAGTTCCTAAGGAAATATTTGAGGTGCTACAGTTGTTCTTTATGCACACAAGCATTCCAAGCATCATCGATCGTCAGGAACATGGTGAGATACTCTCGATTGAAGGATATGGTCAATACTTGATTGAATGGCATCTTGCAAGAGACTTGAAAACTTTAAAATGCATGTGTGGTATATCCAATAGTGCAAATACAAAGAATCCATGCCTAAACTGCTTGACAAAGAGGGTGGAAGGAAAGGATAGAAAGAAGAACTGGCAAAGGGTGACAAGTGCTGCACCGACGTGCAATAGAGAAGATCCCACTTGGAAGCCCATCTTCAACATTCCATTGGATCGTATTCACATTTGTTCATTGCATGCCTTTGTCAGAATCATGGAGAAACTTGTATATGAATACATTTTCTTTGCTTATAGGATGCAACCACAAAAAGAAGTCATTGCAACATGTAGGAATGTGGAGAGAGTGCTACCAGAAATTGGGCTACACAAGCATCAAGTGCTACCAGAAATTGGGCTACACAAGCATCAAGATCATGAAAATTTGGTAACTTGCCAAAAAAGCCTTGCTTTGGAGGAGCAAAGGCTAGGAAGTTTCTCTCAGCACCCATCAATGAGGAAGGGAATGTCATGGTTCATAGGTGCTGTAGGACTATGATGGGTGGAAAAAGTTACATTTTGCAGTTCGTGAGATCGAAGTAATGGAGGAAAAACAAGGTTGGCTAAAGCTAAGGTTTGGATAGCATGAAGACATTCTTTTGTGAAGTGACCAAGTCTATCCTGACCTTGTGCCAAAAAACCACCTCCTACTTTCTGTGCAGTAGAGGTCTTGCACAATCTCGCGAACAAGTCTCGAGAAGATCACCTTTGGGATGATGAGATCAAAAGAGCGTTGATACCTTCTAATTTCTCTCAGGGCCACTGTACCTAACTTTCACTTGCGTTTCTTGTGGGGATGCTGAGAAGGACCCTTGTGAGGGTAGCTTGAGGAAGTTGGGTTAGGTTGAGAAGGGGGTGCATCTCAGCTAGTAGATGCTCCAAGGGGCTAAACACAATATAGGGCTTTGAGAGAAAGCTTATTTGCAACTACCTTAGACCTAGCCATCTTTCCTACACAAGAGATGTGAGAACTCAATGAATAAGATAGAAAGTGAAACCCTCTTTTATATAACCCTAAATTGTAAGACTCATTCACATAGATGCACAATCTCTCTTTCTCTCTTAAATTATGAATTGTATTCACACTGAACACATTGTTCATCTTACTATCTTAGCTCTTTTCAAACCCATTTGTTGCCTTGTCAAAGCCTTGTTTCTAGCCAGTTGGCATGTTTTTCTTTGGCAATTGAGGCTTCATAATGCACTCTTTTAGTGACACAACGTGATTCCATCATGTCTGCAACCGATTCATTAGCACTTTCATTTGCTCTCTTTTGTGAGAGTTTAGCTTCATCCTCTACTATAATCTTATACCACCAAGATAACAATTGGATCATTGGATTGCTACCATTCATCCCTCCACCATGATCGGTTTTTCTTTGGTATGCACCACAGGCTATCCAATGTGAATTTTGCATCCTTTGTGTGGACCAAAAACACCCTTTTGATCTCATCATTCTGAAGGCGAGCTTCTCGAGACTTGTTCACAAGATTGTGCAAGACCTCTACCGCACAGAAAGAAGGATGTGGTTTTTGACACAAGGTCAAGATAGACCTGATCACTTCACAAAATAATGTCTTCATGCTCTATAGTGTGATGTAGAGGCCTTTTTAGTTGACTTCATGTGACTGATGCTCAGCGTTGTGTAATACATGCAAAGCGCATCACTGTAACTCCCAAGGACTTCCAACTTGTAAGAAATCTTTAAGCAGTCAAGGATGCATTTGTTCCGATGGAATGAACACAGTTTGTAATGTTATCTTTTTTGGCATAGTATTCTTATTGTGCATTGAACATATGACTATGTCCCAGTGCAAAACTATTGTATGCACCCTTAAAATATGAATTAAATTTTTTCTCTTGTCATTCGCTCTCAAATTTGACTATGCATCTTCGCTATATTTTCAATTCTTACTTACAGTTTTTGCTAGCACTATTAATTTCAATATGAAAAATATGCAAAAATTTGCCATTTCTTGTTGTAGACTTTACCCCTGATGCCTTTGTATAGTTTATGTGGTGTGAAGTTTCTAAGGGCCAATAGTCACGATATTAATTTCTCGATTATCAATCCATCCATAATTTTGGTATGCGATAATTTTTAAAATACTAAAATGTATCAGAATGCGACGAAACTTCACATGCACACTCGTTAGGTGGCCAAGAGCCCAAATCATTATTTTTTGAAAAAAAAGATGCCTGCAGACCCCTGGTCCAAAGTCTAGTGTCTAGAGCCACTTTCCTAACATATCACACAATGGATAGTGCGTATGAAGCTGCATTAACCCAATTTTGGGATTTAAATGGGTTAAATGTTCATTCTTCTTCTTCTCATTTTCACACTTGTTTTCTTTGCTTCCTCCATTCCCACATCCCCAACCTCTGTCTCTTCTCCATCTTGCTCTCCTTGAGCTTGCATGGCATGCACCAAGTAAGCATGTCACCGTTTCGGCCCCAAGAAGACCTCATGCTAAGGCCTGCCACCCTGGAGCACAAGATGAAGCCTCCTCTGGTGCAATAGAAGGTGCTCCCCATAGAGCACAATGACCACCACAAAAGAAGAGGAGATGGAAATTAGGCACTGCTGCCCTTTGGGAGATAAGGAGAATCCAACGCAGATATGAGCTTTCATCCCAAAAATATCTTTTCACAAGGTTGTTCGGGAAGTCATGCAAGACTTCTCATGCAAGACTTAGAGCTGAAAGGGATGGGAAGATTTTGGGAGTAAGTGCGGGATGGCCCACCAGCAGGAAGGTGGACTGCTACAGCTATGGAGGCCCTACAAACAGCTGGAGAGGGGTTTCTCATCGACTTGTTTGATGATACACAGCTAGCCGCCATCCATGCAAAGCATGTCACAATCACAGATAAAGACATGAACTTTATCATTCCGCTTCAACACGGCAAGGGGATTCCTCTATAGGTTATCAGATTAATGATGCAAGGTTTTGTAATGAGTGTTACATCACCATAGCATCTTGGAAGGCCAAAATTTTTTGTATACTCTACTACATTGGAATATTTATTTATATATACATAATATCTCATGCGATGTGTACTGAATTCAAATAATTGAATAAAGTTGTTTTGTTTTGTTTCTTGAAATGCATAGCTCTTAATTTTTGTTTAACGCATGAATGAATCGAAAGTAGTAATATGCATGGATACGAATTACGTTATTGCTTATGCACAATTGCAAGTGCAGTACTATGCATTGACATAATTAAATTGGATTATGTTAACGTATGCGAATGCGTCATTCACGTACGACACATTATCATCACACTTACATAAACCACACATTTATTTAATAAATATTTATTTATAGGGACAAAGTAAAATATCTTACATTCATCAAGAAAAATACATGTGATGGTTGATAGTGATGGCAGATACAAAAAGCCGATAGCCAACAAGAACTCTCAATTGTTCCTTGGCTTTTTCATCGGTGGAGAGGAGGAGCTAGCTTTTGATGAAAATATAAGTTCCTTCTTTGCTTCAAAAATTATGCGCTTCCCCTTTAGCTCTTTCTCCAGGAGAAGTGGATCTGACACTCTAGCAAGGTCACCTAATATAGCAAGCATACACATTGCTCCATTATGTGTGTGGTCAAAAAATTAAAGAATCTTTGATTGCTTGATTAGCACCACCTTCTCCAAGCTGGATGTCACAAGTATCACTCAAACAGGTCCAAGCTCGAATTTTCTCATGGTGAGCACTTCTTATGGAAGACCACCAAGTCTGTAACAAGGTTGCCAATGTATTCCTTTAGAGCTAAATCCTTCCGTCGATCTGCATGCCGAGCTCCTCCTTGCCTTGATGCAAACTCATCTATATACAGTATGTCATGAATGACAAAGTCAAATTAAAAAAAAGTTTGTCTAGTAATCACCAATATGCCATACAAATCAACATGGCATTAAGAGATGTTTACACTTTTGTAAACTGACACAAACATTGTTATTGAAATGCATGTGGATATGTACATCGACACGAAGTATAGATTCAATTTCAAGGCATCACTTTAATCATACCATTTACATGAAATATAATGAAAAGAATAGCACAAGAATACTCAGAGAAATTAGCCAAAATAAATTTTATTATAATGAATAGGAGTCTGATTTGACTCAATACATTATATGAAATGTGGGTATTATATGGTAGTTGTTACAAGGATAGAAACCTCATGGCATGCAAATCTTAATAGGCACATTGGATTGACACCTGAGATATTCTATGACTCAACCCATTGTGTGCATTATATGGATGATATAATACAAGAGTTTCATGGATCACTGCCAATTGGCATGGAGATCCAAATGGACACACATGACCAATAAAGCAGAGGATTTTTGAACCATCGACTTCCAGCAGATCCATATCATCCAACACAAAGGAATTACTCGCCACATCAAAATAGTTGATCAAGAATTATGTGCTTCACCTAAACCTTATACAATACCTGCATGTAAAGAAAAATACCTGCATGAATCCCTTTTAACGAAAATACTTGTATGAATCTCTTTTAACAAAAATTATCCAGATAATTGCATGAATAGAAGCAATACAAAATAGGACAAATTTACCTATAAGTTGATCTAGTGAAGATAAGATTGAATTGTTTGCTGATCAAAACCCATTGCAAATGATGGACATAAGAAAATATCAATCCCATCAAATATAAAAGTCACTAATTGAATGAATAAAATTTGGCACCACAAAATATGGTAGATTTACCCGTAAATTGAGTTATAGAATCTCTGCTCTACCTTGTGTTAAGTGCTACAACAACAATTGATCCTTAAGTTAAAACTAGCATCAAATCCTATTGTAAAGATAGTAGAAAAGGGATAATTCAGAGAGGAAAAAAGAGAGAGTGTGTGAGTACGTGGGAGAGAGAAAAAAATGAGCACCTATCCAATCTTGTCCAAATTGATCTATGCAAAAGACAATAGCAAGAGTTAGTATTTACATGAAAGAATGCTGAAAAAATAGTAGAAAAGAGGAAACATAGAGAGAGAAAGAGAGAGGGAGAGAGAGATGAGCACTTATGTAATGTCACCCAAAATGATCTCTGCAATAAAACAACAACAAGGGTTAGAACTAACACATGTTGTATTGAAAAGATAGTAGCAAAAAAAAAATAGAGAGAGAGATTAACACCTTTATCTCTTGCTCCAAATAAACTCTACAAGAAAACAACAATTAGAACCAAAACCAACATCAAATTCTATTGAAAACCCCAAATAAAAGAGAAACAACACATGGAGAGAGGGGGAAAGAAAGGGGAGAGAGAGAGAGAGAGAGAGAGAGAGAGAGAGAGAGAGAGAGAGAGAGAGATGAGCACCAAGTCCTCCTCCTGCCCAACACAACCTCTGCAATAAAAAAACAATAACAGTAAGAAACAACATCAAACCCTATTGAAAAATAGCAAAAAAGAGAAAATGCAAAGAGAGATGGGCACTTTTGTTTTTCCCAAAATCTAGAACTGCATGGAGAAGAAACTGCAAAGGTAAGCAGAATGCTCAAAACCCTAATTACACTTAGTAGGGAGCTTCAATGGAGACGAAAACTCATGAGTATAGAGAAGAGAGGGAAATGGTTTGTTGCTCAACTTTTGGGTCAAACTGATCTCGTAAGAGGGAAAAAAACTAAAATTGAAAATTCTCCAAAAAAGGGGGAGGGGAAAATATGAGGTAAGAGAAACTCAAATTTTGTGCACTATTTATTCTCCCTTTTCTTAAATCCCCCCACTACCCCTTTTTTAAATAGAAAACCCAATATTTGAGAGAGAAGATTCACCCTCCATGGATGTCAACATCTAGCCTTCCTATTGGACAATCCAAAAGGCCCACATCTTAAACTATATTATTTTTAAGGGCCTATTTGTGAGTTCATTTTTTCCTAACGTGTGCGGTGTCTGCCCATATGTTCGTTAAATTGGTATCCTCGTGCTACGAAAATGGAGCCCCTCCTTGACGTCATCGATGACGTCGTCAAAAAACACTAAAAGAAAGCATTCCCTCTTTATCATCGATGATATCATCAAAAATGCTAAAAAGAAAATGTCCTCTTTTTACCCCCCCTCATTACTATATAAACAGAGGTAGAGTGTCACATCAAGGACACAATGATCCATGCACAAGTCTCTCTGTTGCTATTGATGCGACAAAGCTCTGCTACAATCAGTCCAACCTCTCTTTCCCTCTCTCTCTCTCCACCCCTACGTGGAAGCACGACCTGAACCCATCAAGACTCTTCCATGGCTTCTAAGAGATTTCCAGGTGTACTGAGCGAGATCACACTCAGAGAGCTCCCCAATGCGAGGAAATGGCTGTTGTTGCTAAAGAAATTCAACATGATGCTGAAGCGCAAGCGTAAGTTAACCCCAAATCCATTCAACCCACCAGTTATTTCACAACAAACCAAGGTTGCAACTATAACTCGTAATCATGATGGATGGCCAAATAGAGATAATTGGGTTAGCACATAAGAAAAAGATCATGATTAGTTAGAACTTACTTAGACTTGTAAAAGCATGTTAATATTATCAAATGATTTTTAGGAAGGAACACGAAAATTGATGAAGGGGATAGATTCCATGCATTGCATTGACAACTGTGTTAAAAATGTCTTATGGTTATTACTGCTTTTGGATTTGTGAATGATGAGTTAGGATTCCTATGATTCCAGGCTTGCACAGTCGGATGAGTTGTGGATTGTGGTGGTTTGGGACATTGGGATCCCCAACCCAATGGTTCCTTACACTCTGCGGAGAGTGAAAAAACTCACATGTGGGTGGGGTTCCTATAGTCCTGAGGAAGATAGGTGTTTTTGATATTTGATCATTCGAGCACCTGAGAGGGCAAAGGACTGAGTGGTAAGTGTGCATGTTATGTAGGACGGCTCTGGAGGCTCATGGAAGATTAGAGGGGCTCTGAGCCAATAAATTCCCTATTGACCACAGATGGAGTTGGATGTGAGCTGAGTAGAGATGATCAAAGGTGAGAAGAGACTAGAGAGGTAGTGCCATGCTCAACTGAGCTCTAATACCATGTGAAAATATGTGGGATCTAGAGCATGGCAGTGGCTATGGTGGATTGAAGATGAAGATTAAGCTCATGATGACATAGACAAGACTTGACCTGTTACACAAGTGAATAAGGTTCCAAGATTGAGACTTGGACTCATAAACACAATCTTGTGTATAATACTAACAATGACCAAGACACTAACTAAAATGGGAAAGCATCATGATATTGCATTCATCATTTATATGAAAAAGTGGTAGTCAAGTACAATGCTTTATAGTTGTTGGATGGGTAGCAGTTTCCCTCTCTATGCATATGGGATTCAATCTACCTACATGTCCTAAGCCTAGATTGCCTCATACAAAGAGGCTACAATAGGTGTGATTGCAAATATCTCAACAAATATATGGGCTCATGAAATCTCAAAGTCCCATTTGTTTTGGGCACAGTGAACCAAAAATTTGAGTACAAGGTTGAAGATGGCTCCAAGATCTTTGTGCATATCTTTTTATTTAGCAAGTCTATGAGCTTTGGCAAGTAAGATTTAGGCACTAGAATAGGCCTTAAGTTCCATGGTACATGTGGCATAGTAAATATCACCATAGGAGAGACAACAATCAAATCCACAACCTATTTTAGCTAGCTAAAATGCAAATACTTTCCCATGCCTAGCCAACATCTACATAAAACAATCTCTTTCAGCAGGCAAAAGAAACCCTTTTGCACCAACTTTCAATTCTTGCAGTGTTTCACCTATAAACTGATGTCCTATATCTTTAAGATCCTATAAACTTGGTTGCCTTGATACTTTCTCAGATAGACCCTCACTATTTAGTGGGAGTAGCAAAGAAATAGTTTTATCTTTTTGTCAACTATCTTATATTTTGTCTCCATAACTACTTCAGTCCATTGTAATCCTTCTTGTTGAGCAAAAAATGCTATATGTCCAAAGAATATACTGATAACACTCTATTTTCAACCTCATTTTTTGCATGTATGGTTGCTAAAATTTTAGCCATAGTGTTAGTAATAATTAGCCTATAAAAGATGCATGGAATGCCTTCATTTTTAGTTAACAACCCCAATGTGCTCAGCTCCTTAGCAACCCATTTTATAAATATGTGTTCAGCCATTCATATAGCTTCCAAAGGCTTAAACAAATATGAATTGTTTGTTGTAAACTGAGAATAACCAATTGTAGTAAATACAAGCTTCATTCCATCAGGAGGCAAGTACATCATTTGAACAACACTACTATAGTCCCACATTATAGTAGTGCTTCTCAATGAAAATTTGGTTCTTTGAATTCCCTTACATTTAGAGGCAAAGGATACTCTCGAATCATATCCCGATTCCTAGGATGATTAACAAAAATGGATTGCTTTCCTCCTAATCTAACTTGTAACTCTTGTATAATTAGAGCCATCATTAAGCACCTTTGTTTTCATACGAACTCTTGTAATATATGGCTGTCCCAAAATCACTGCATATGAGGAACTATCTTGCACAAAGGAGTGCTACTCTTCTTATACATCACCAATTGTCACTTTTACATTAGGATACATAGCATAGAGCTCTCTCAAAGAATTATTTGTAGCTCTCACATGCCAACCATGATCAGTGTCCACAAGCCATGCACCATTCTCATACAATCCATGCTCAATGACATTAATCTTCAACCTATCGTTAAGCAAAGCAACACAAGGAGTTTTAAGCTCCCCTATTTTTACTTAGACCATTTTAGTGGTAGCCCTTGCCCAATGATTTCTTGTATAATGACTCCAAGGAATAAATCTTGGAATATCTTCCCCATATTGTTGCATCTACCTTACTTCACCATGCATATTGCTGCAAGACAATGCATTTTCAGCCACTTTCTTATCTTTTTCGCATGTTGCCCATTGATTAATAGCATTAGCCATTGATAAACTAGCACTTACATCTTGCTCATATTCAACCCACAAACAAATGCCCAATAAACCAATTTTGTATTTAAATTGCAGCAATATACTAGTGATATCTCTAAGAAATTGACACTTCCTCTTAATTATGTCAATGATTTGGCCATGAATTTCTTGCTTGGCCAAGGATCTATCCCAAGGTGAATTCGACCCAACTGTTTAAAATTCATTCTTCAAGAAGCTTCTTGAGATTTGTGGTTGTCTCAATATTAGATTATAGCTTGTAGCCCCATTGCTTGACCTTCTTTTTACCCTCTTGTTTGCCATTCAGTTTCTTCTCCTGCCCAACCTCTTCCATAACATGATTGGGAGGTGGCTAATTTGGAGCTTTAGGCTATTTCCTAACCAATCATGTCATGAATGCCTTGCCCTACATGAGACATTTCACTATTATTAGATTTCCTATTTTTAGATATATGCAAAGAATGTGTCCATATTGTAGTATTCAAACCAACCATCACTTGGCCAAGCATTCTATTCAACTGTAGACAAAAAATAGTAGCATGTACATTCGCATAAGCATTTTGGATAGCCAAGTCTTCCAATAACTTTTGCATACCTCCCTTTCCAAAATTCAAACCAAGAGGAAATCCCATTTCTTATGCATGGATCTTGTCATCTTTCCAAAAGATGAGTTGACATGCCAAAGCCTCTTGATATAAGTAGCATAATCCTTCCTTTCATGCTACAAATTATCACACCACATATATATTTTCCCTAGTTTAGGGGTTGTTGCTTGTCCCCTTTCCTCTTATCCATTCTCATCCAATTTTGCAACCTTCAATTGAAGATCTTGCATGCCTTTAATCAATTCATCTAATATATCTTTCCTAACAATGGAAATTGCAAGTGCAGCCATAGGGATAACCATAGAAGAAGGTGGCTTATTGGATACATAAGTTGTTTTGCCCACAACAGTGGGAAAGGTAGATATATGCAATCTTTTTTTTCTTTTATGCTTTTTACCAGTGTAGTAACAACATCCTTAACATTCCTCCACTATGTTTTAAGCCTTGTGTCTATAGTCTGATCCTCTAACAAATCATCAAGTTTGTCTTGAAGCTCAGGATCTGCCACTTATTAAAACAATTCAATTTTTTGACTTCCAAGAGCTTGGTGTTTTGCAAGATCTATCTACTCAAACCAAATTTCAAGTTCTCTTAATAAATATGTAGTCACAATACCCTTATTGGGTTTAGAACCCACTAATGGAAAGTCTTACGGGTAATCAAACTGGTATCTTTAAGTAAAATTCTTTCCAAAGTGTCTTCTTGAAAGCTACCTAATCAGTATCTTGCATGTAAAATTTAGTAACTTGAGCTTTCAATTCATGTACATTGACCCGTACAAAATACTAAATCCATGCAAGTTGAGCCACCCCAAAGAACTCCATCTTTTGAGTGTAGGTATACAAATATGTAGATACATTCCTACCATTAAACAACTTTATCTCATGCTCTATTACCTACAAAGCATTCATCACAATAGTTTCTATTTGAGTAGAAGCCTACATCACCTATTTTCGTTGTTGTACCTGAATAAGCATGTTCATATTCTACATTAACTACTGCAAAACATCACTAAAAGTTGTGCTTGAAGGTGTAATATTTCCACTCAGTTAGTTAGTTCAAAAGTTAGTTAGTCAATTAATAAGTTAGTAAGATTACTAACTAAAGACTAACTAAGGTAAAAATTGACTAGCATTAATAGCTAATAATTTTCATTCAATTAAAAATATATTTAAAAAAATCGAGAGTCATAAATCTGACACTTTTCTCAGATTGATAAGGACCGTAGCCACCCATCACGAAAAATACAATGTGAATGGGACTTATGAGCCATATTAGTCACTAGTATTAATGTGTATAGTTTGAATGGTCCAAAAATATTAGATTCTTGGGGAAAAAAACTATTATATTTTAGATATTATCCTAAAAAGATAGAACTAAAAGTCATTTAAAAGAAAAGACAAGTGATGTTTTAGTTAGTTTGGAGATTTTATAAAAAGAAAAATAAAGAAAAGTGACTGGCAAAATCGTGCGCGCCGTGATCGCAGTCTATAGGCAGTAGACCGCACTTCGAACACAAAAAAGAAGGAGTGAACTAAGAGCTTTCTAAGCAAGTGTCTTGAAGTTTTACCCCCCTTTTGGAGCCAATGCAACCATCAGATTTATGATCTGAGCATCAGATCACTGAGTCTTCTAAGAGCCCCTCCACTCTTGTTCTCAGACTTATCCCGTCCTCTCTAATTCATTATAAATATGAGGCATGGGGAGGCACAAGGGAGCATAAGGAGACCCCGAAAGGTTGCAAGAGAGAGGGAGAGAGAGAGCATGCCCCTCCAAGAGATTGTGAGAGAGAGCTTGAGAGAGAGAGAGAGAGAGAGAGAGAGAGAAGAGTTACCCTGAGAGGCTGCACAATTTTCCTCTATCTCGATCCTCGATTTAACCATCTTCTCTTTTTCTCTCCCATCTCAAATCTATTCCAACTTCTTAATCTCTTGAGTCTACATGCGGACGATGGCCTGTAAGCAAAGAATGTCCCGTGCAGTTGAAAATCCTACAACCAGCAACAGAGCTGCGGGCGAAGGCATCGCTATCAATCCAATTGCGGTACCGGTCGTAAGTAATGTATTTTCAAATTGATAAATGCTTGTTTTAATGCTCACAAGAGATACCTTAGGTTCCGTACCTTGCGGTGCTAGAATAGGTCATTGAAAAGGATGGAAATTTTGGTGCCATGAGATTTGGACCGGGTACTTCTATTGGACAGAAGGGATACATAATTCTCCTGTATGGCTTAAAGATAAGTTAAGGAACTTGTTTGATAAAAGGAATAATTGTTTTGAATACTTGTTTTGTTTTTGTGTATATGTTGTAAATTACGTGAACGAACTATGTGCCCTAAAAGGCTTAACTAATGAAGCTGATTTTAAATGTTGCACATAAATGTGGTAGGACCTAATTAGACAACTAAAGCTATCAAGGGAAATGGTTGGACAGAATCCCTCGATGGGTCCGTCCTATGGCTGGGTGGTCCCAAAGAACTGGGAGTCTTCTCACAAGGATTTACCCTCACATGACTTTAGGTACTGTTAAGTTAGAACCCAATTCATGCCGTTCTAGGGGATCGGAATGGGACTATGCCCTACGGGCAGAGAGGTTGAGCGGTGCATCCCTCTCATTTCCCATTCTCTATGAGCCAAGTGTAGCATAAATCTGCCTCGACTCTGTTGTTCCTACTCAAAGTGGGTCATCTGGAGCTCGACGCTAGCTACTTCTTGTCAAGATTGTGGGAGAGAAGGAAGGAGTCTCACTTGTAGCTTTCTCACTTGCACAATGGGGGAATACACACAAAGGTGGAGGCTGAAAATAGTTTTCCTCTTCTTAGTTGTGTAAACCAAAAGAACTCTCATACAAAGAAATAGAAGAACCCTATATATGGATCTCAAACCAAACTCAACTAACTAAGGTGGCATATTAACTGAACCACGAACTAGAGTAGATAAGGATAGCTGTCATCTAGCTATTATTCATGGGCGGTGTACCAACCGCATCTGCAACTAACAAGTCGGTGACATAAATACACAATGGTCACCCTGGCATATCACGAGTGGAGCTCGATATCTCAACACTCCCCCTCGAGTTCAATCCCAATTCCTACACACCAAGCAAGTCTCTGAACTTATGCAGCTTCTCTGAGCCAATGCCTTCATAAATATGTCAGCTACCTGATCCTCTGTGCCGACATAAACTAGATCAATAAGACCTAGTATAACTCTCTCTCACACATAGTGATAATGCACCTCAATTTGCTTTGTTCTAGCATGATAGATTGGGTTATTTGCCAAGTGTATACTACTCATGTTGTCACAATAAATGACAACTGGCTCATCTGTAGACTGATGCATATCATAAAGTAGCTTATGCAACCAAGCTACCTCACATGCAGCCATTGCTACACCCCTGTACTCAGCCTCTGTGCTCGACAAGGCAACTGTAGGTTGTTTCTTGCTGCTCCAAGTGACTGCAACACTCCCAAAAGAGAACACATATCCAGTGGTAGATCGTCTATCAAAAATACTACCAGCCCAATCAGCATCAGTGTATCCATGCAACTATATGTGAACCCCAACCTCATAAAATAGTCCATACTGCAATGTGGACTTCACATACCTAAGTATGCGTCTAGCCGCATCTAAATGCAGTTTCCTTGGAGCTTGCATAAACTGACTTACCAATCCAACAGCATAGCTCAAATTTGGCCTGGTAATAGTCATATAAATCAAACTTCCTACTATGCGTTTGTACATAATAGGGTCTTCTAGAAGCTCACCTGCATCTGTGCTCAGCTTCACATTCTGCTCCAAAGGAATGAAATAGGCTTACATCCTGTCATCCCATATTTGGACAACATGTCCAATCCATACTGCCTCTGCAAGAGCCATATCCCACTTGGTGATCTAATCACCTCAATGCCCAAGAAATAATGCAGCTCTCCCAAATCCTTCATCTCAAACTTCTGCTTCAATAGCATTTTCACATGAAGGATATCTTCATCACTATCACCTATGATAATCAAATCATCAACATAAATGACAAGCAGTATAATACCTTTCTCTGTTTTTCTCAATAAAGTGAGAAATCTGCCTTGGAAATCTGAAAGCCAATAGTGTGACAAGATACTGTCCTATCTTGTCAGACCATTCTCTAGGTGCTTGCTTCAAGCCATACAAGGCTTTCTTCAACTTACAAACAAACTCAGGATGAATAGCATGCACATAACCTAGTGGCTGCTCCATATAGACCTCTTCTTGCAAATCACCATGCAAGAAGGCATTCTTTACATCCATCTAATGTAAAGACCATCCCTTTGATGCAGCCATAGCAATGACTGCTCTTACGGTTGCCATCCTTGCAACCGGACTAAATGTTTCTTCATAATCAATGCCATATGTTTGTGCATATCCCTTGACTACTAATCTTGCCTTGTATCTGTTCACAGAACCATCTGCATTGTGCTTCACCTTATAAACCCACTTACAACCAATTGCATTCTTATCTTTAGGCAAAGGTACCAATTCCCATGTAGCATTTGCTTCCAAAGCATCCATTTCTTCATCCATGGCTTTCTCCCATTTTTCTTTTCCCATGGCTTGCTCAAAAGAAGTGGGTTCTGGTTTCTGTATCACTTTGACTATATAGGCATAGTGAATGGCTGTAAATCCATCATATTTCATCCTATCCATAGGATACCTAGCTCTGGTAGACCTACGCAAAGTAGGCTCACTTCCAAATGCTCTCAAAACATCCCTGGTCTTCCTTAATCCTGGTGTAACAATAGATGGAATACCCAACTCATCATCAATGCTCTATTCGGAGCCACTGGACTCACCATCCACATAAGAGTGACCTGCATTCACATCAAACATGGGCTGATCTACCTTCTCTTTTCCTTTTTGTGATACCTGCATACCACTATCTACATTGCTTTGAGAAGATTCTCCTGATCTCAATCTGCCTGTCCATGGTGAAGAATGTGAACCACTGCTAGAGGACACTCCAGGTCCACTAATATCTTGTGACTGCTGCTGTGAATTCTGTGCAGCATTACCATCTTGTGCATCTACATTATCAATCACATTTACTGGTTTATACCAGCTACTCATCTCATAAAAAACAACATCTCTACTCACTGTAAACTTACGAGTAGAAGGGTTATAGCATCTATACCCTTTTTGCTCAGAGAGTAACCAATAAAGATGCACTTCTCAGCTTTTGGATCCAACTTGGATCTCAACTCATCTGGCACATGAACATAGGCAATGCAACCGAAAATTTTCAAATGAGAAATATCTGGTTTCCTACCAGTATACCTCTCCTTTGGAGTCATGCCATGTATTGCTGCAGTGGGAGTCCTATTCATTATGTAGACTGCTGTAGCAACTGCCTCAGCCCAGTAAAAATCTGGTAGGTCTTTTTCATTGAGCATGGCACAAGATACCTCTCCAATATGCCTGTTTTTCCTTTCTGCAATTCCATTTTGCTGTGGGGTATGACTATATGAATATTGCTGCTTTATGCCATGCTCCTGCAAGAACCTTGCAAACTCATTTGAGAGGTACTCTCCCCCTCCATCTGACCTTAGGCATTTTATTTGTAGGCCTGCTTCTTTTTCAACCATAGCTTTAAGAGTTTTGAAATGCCCAAACACTTCACTTTTCTTTTTCATAAAATACACCCAAAATTTTTTGCTATAGTCATCAATAAAAGTAACAAAATAATGACAACCTCCAATAGATGTAGCTTTAGTAGTCTACACATCAGAGTGGATTGATTCCAATGGCTTCTTACTCTCTTGAACATGTCTAGGAAATGGTTTCCTTGCCTGTTTTCCAAATTGGCAAGCTTCATATACCTTATGCATTTCTGCAACCTTGAATTTAGGCAATCCTACAACAATATTTTGGGCATGCATTGATTTAAGTCGCTATACATTAACATGACCAATGCGTTTATGCCAGATATCAATATCTGCAACTACACTGGTTCCATGTGCAAACATTGCTGCACTCAATTCAGGCATGTCTGCATCCAATGTAAACATTCTGCCCTTCTTCTTTCCTTTTGCTATCAAGTGACCTTTATTTTTCATATCCTCAACAAAGCATGCATGAGAATTAAATCTGACCTGCAAGCCCTGCTCAACCATTTGACCAACAGAAATCAGATTCTTGGTGATATTCGGGATATGAAATACATCTGACAGGTATTTCTTTTTCCCATCCTGCATAGACAAGGAAATTTTTCCAATCTGCACAATAGGATGTGCAGTATCATCACTAGTCTCCACAAATCCTAGTTTTTCCATTTTCCTTGCATCCTGCATCCATTCTACATGACCTGTCATGTGGTTTGACGCACCTGAGTCAACATACCACACTTCATTGCTTTCTTCTGCACTTGTCACAGAATTGTTCATGTGCTACACTATAAACAAATGCTCATTTCTGTCATCACCCTATCTACTAGAAGATGCATAATTCCCTTGTTGCAATTTTCCATTCATGATGTCATTCTGCTTTTTATAGCAGTCTTTAGCCATATGACCCATTTTACCATAGTAGTAGCATTCAACATTGTTGTTTTCATTTTGGCCTCTTTGCCATCCACCACGACCTCTTTGGCTCCCCCTACCTCTAGAGCTACCACATCCTCCTCCATAGGACTGGTTTTCTTGAGTTTGCTGCATATTCTGATTTCTACCACGGCCTCAAGATCGGCCTCCTCTACCTCTGTCTCTACCTCTTCCAGCATTTGAGTAGAAGACAGTTTCTTTTGAAGTTCCTCCTAAAGAAGATGCACCACCATTTCTCTGCTCCTCAGAAATTAGAAGAGCAATCAACTCCTCAAAATCAGGAAATCTTTCATGGATGGAAACGGATGTTCGGAACTGTGCATAATCCTTTCCTAGACCATTCAAGGTCACGGAAGCTAAATTATCATCTTCCACTGGCGATCCAATGGAAGCAAGTGCATCTGCAATCTTCTTCACCTTCATGTGGTAGTCATTGATGCTCATACTTTCTCTTTGCACATTGTGCAACTCTTGCTTAAGCTACATTTTCCTGGCTTGCGTATTTGTGCTATACATTTTTGACAAAGTATCCCATGCCTCCTTTGGAGTACTTGCATCCTGAATATGCACAATCATAGAGTCTGAAATACTGATAAACAGCCAGTACATAACTTTTCTGGCTCTCTCATGCCATCCTTTAAATGCCTGCATTTGTTGTTGATTGGGAACATCAGGAAGAATTGGTTCTTCTTCATTTCTTGCAACAAATTCCCAATATCCTTTTCCCATAAGGAAATTTGTCATTCTAAACTTCCATGCTTGGAAGTTGTTCTTGTCAAGCTTTTTAGTGACAATCTGTGAAAGAGAATCAGACGCCATTACAGAACACTGCAAAAAATTCTGTCACTGTAAAAAACACAGCTTCAGCCTCACAAGGGCAAATCTACAAAACTGACGAAAGTGGTATTTGACCACACAGTCACTTCCTAGTGATGATTTTGCATCAACAGGAAACAAGGATGATTCTATAACTCCCAATGTCTCTGTGCATAGGCATACGATGCAATTTCTACAGTAACTTTTCACCGACCTGTAGAACAGTGGTCGCACAGCATAAAATAGGGCATTTTCCTAAGTGCGTGCATAAAACTTCCACCTCCAAAACAGGCCCCGAAATGGCCTCAAACCAAAAAAATAGAGCAACCAAGGGCTAAAGGCCTCTCCCGCAACATATACTGCCCTCTTGCTACACCGCGAAGGGCGTCTCAATCTGAGACAATGCACTCTTGCACTTTCCGGCTGTGCTACCTGCAGAGACTTGCTCCCAAAACAGAAAAATGAAAGCAACACTGGTCCTCTTACCAGAACACCGTGAACTTGGTTTGCTTTCTTGAGCTCCTTACCACGAACAAGGCTCTCATACCATGTCAAGATTGTGGGAGAGAAGGAAGGAGTCTCACTTGTAGCTTTCTCACTTGCACAATGGGGGAATACACACAAAGGTGGAGGCTGAAAACAGTTTTCCTCTTCTTAGTTGTGTAAACCAAAAGAACTCTCATACAAAGAAATAGAAGAACCCTATATATGGGTCTCAAATCAAACTCGACTAACCAAGGTGGCATATTAACTGAACCATGAACTAGAGTAGATAAGGATAGCTATCATCTAGCTATTATTCATGGGCGGTGTACCAACCGCATCTGCAACTAACAAGTCGATGACATAAATACACAACGGTCACCTTGGCATATCACGAGTGGAGCTCGATATCTCAACACTTCTTACAGACTTGGCTGATAGGAAAGAAACCCGGACTTCACATCGGTCCTAAGTGGGAACCGCCGGATACTTTCGCTTCAGGGCAGACTCGGGAAGACCTAGATCACAAACCCTGTGACATTCCTTGTGAGTACCAGGTGGCGCTTTCTAGACTCCCCTCCCGAAGGGCTGCTAAGACATGTCCCACAAGTGGTCAAGCGAACACATACAGTTGGTGTCAAAGGAAAACTTCATGATGATACATGATTGATTAATGTTTGGTTCATAGACATATCCTAAACAGAAATAACCTAAGTGGTATGGCTTGATTTTCAGGCACCTTCTGCACACGAATGTTGACATGCAAGAGAAGAAATTTCTCCTCAAGTAAATTAAGGCACCCGAGTTTGATGGAGAAGGGTTAGAAGTCACAACAGAAGCATAGATATGGATTGAGACGATGGATGACTATTTCTCTGCTTTGGGAACTTCCTTCATGAATCAAGCAATGATTGGAAAACTGAAGTTAGTTGGCCATGCTTGGTTATGGTGGAAGCAATGTGGACTTAGTTGAAAGATGTTGTACGCGGAGATACCTTCCGCCAACCTACGAGACCTTGAAGATGAATGAATTATTCAAGCTCAAGCAGCTAAAATTAACCCTGGAAGCTTACTACTCAAATTTTATAATCCTACTAAAATATGCGCCACCTATGGATATTGCACAGCAAGTATCCAAGTTTTTCCATGGCCTGAAAACTCCTCTGAACCACCGTCTTGAAGCAATGCATCCAACGGACTTGCAAGTTGCATTATTCTGAGTGAATCCAATCGTCCAAGAACTTAAATCAG
The DNA here is from genome assembly GCF_053477565.2 of Lygodium microphyllum. NCBI lineage: Eukaryota > Viridiplantae > Streptophyta > Polypodiopsida > Schizaeales > Lygodiaceae > Lygodium > Lygodium microphyllum. The sequence continues at coordinate 72,281 of NW_028229658.1, forward strand.
GCAATTGTAACAAAGATGACTATGGAGATCAGGATAAGAGATGCCATATGTGCAGAGAGATAGGGCACATCCATAGGAGATGTCCCTATCGTCAATGCTTCCATTGTAATGAGCTAGGACACATCCAAGAAGACTGCCCTGATCTAAGTCCAGAGGACATTGAGCCTCCAAGAAAATGAAGCTACACAGGTGCACTCTATGGATATATATACGAATCACATGAAGACAAAGATCTAGAGCCCACTAAGCCTTAGTAGGAGGACTAAAATTCCTAGAAGCTTAATCGACATGTAACACAATTGAGAATAAATCCTACTCTTGTACCTATGGTTAATTTGAATAATGTGAGTGCACTACTTGAAACATTAAGAGTAGCGCAGCGGATGCATGGTGGGTCTTAACCCACAAGTCATAAGCCCCATTTGTAAGGGGCATCGGAACTTCCCCATTATATTAAAGGAAAAGGAAAAAAAATTCTTTCAACTCAATTTTTTTTATTTCCCCTTTCTCCTTGCTCGACAGCAGTCAGGGAAGGAGAGAGGGAGTGGGAGTGGTGGGAAGCATGCACCCTCCAGGTGGAGGGTGGCCATGCCAGCTCTTCCCCTCCCCTCCCCTTATAGGGGAGGGCTTCTTCCCTCCCGAGAAGAGGAGGGCTACACCGTCTTCATCACCCTGCTGTCGTCCGGCTACACAACCTCCCCTTGGTCCTCGTCCGCACGCCAACCCTCCCTCACCAGGACTCCAGGCATTGCCACCTCCCTATGGCTGTCGAACGGGTCTTCTTCCCCCTTGGTGTGTCTGTCTGCATCAACGGTAGAACGCTGCCATCGAACTGCTCCACCGCCTAGTCCCCCCCCCCCCCCCCATGTGACATTTTCTTCCCTCTCCCATCAACTTCGCGCAGGCCATTTGGCCTTCGGTATGGGTCAAACCCCCCTTTTTTTACTACAGTTGTGAGACCCCCCCTGGGCCTGCAGATAAACAACCTCCCGCCGCTGGGCCTAGACAGTTGTTTTTTCCCCTGGATGCTTCTTGCTGTGGGATGAAAGGGAAAAAGGAGAGGATAAGAAAGAGAGGGTGAGGAAAGGGAAAGAAGGTGAGAGAGAGAGAGAACGGAAGAGGGAGAAAGAAGGAGGAGGTGAGAGGAAGAAGGAGGTAGAAGAGAAAGAATGAGGGAGAGAAAGAAGAGAAGGAAGAGGGAATGAGAGGTAGGTGAGATGAGAGGAAGAAGGAGGTAGAAGAGCAAGAAGGAGGGAGAGAGAGAAGAGAAGGAAGAGGGAATAAGAGGTAGGTGAGAAGGAGTGAAGAAAGAGAGAGAAAAGAAGGAGGAGGTGGAAAAGCAAGAAGGAAGGAGAGGGGGGAGAGAAGGAAAAGGAGTGAAGGAGTAGGAGTGAGGGAGAAGGAGTAAAGAGAGAGAAGAAGGAGGAGGGGTAAGAAGTAGAGGAAGGAGGTAGAAGGAGGAGAGGATAAGAAGTAGAAGGAGGGAAGAAAAAGGAGGAGGGAGAGAAGAGGAAAGAAGAAGTGGGTAGAAAAGAAGAAAGAGGTAGAAGGGAAGGAGTAGGAGAGAGGTAGAGGAAGAGCAAGAAAAGAAAAAGGAGAGAAGGAGGAGAGGAGAAGAAGAAGGGAAAGGAGAGAGGTAGAGAAAGAAGAAGAAGAGGTAGAGGAAGAGAGGTGAGAAGTGGTAGGGGAAGGATAAGAGGAAGGAGTCACCCAAACCACTCTCCTGGCAAGGAACCACAACCGGCGGTCTTCCAAACCGATCGTGTCTAACCAAAGCTGTTAAGGTCCGGGGACTACCCAATCTCTGCAAGGGAATGGCTCCCAAAAAGAAATTCGCAGGAAACATAGGCGCTCAAGCCACCGGAAATGCTGGAGGGATGAGCGGAACAACCAACGCGACACACACGAATCAAGCCTAGGTTTCAAGCATTAAAAAAAGTTAGTTTAGGACTTAGCTCTCATGGAAGGATAATGTTGTGCATAAGGTTTTGTTTATAGTAAGTTGCATGCAAAGGTAGGGTTGAACTCGCATAAGTTTTACTCATCATAAAATGATAGGGTTATTGCCTTATTTCACATTAAATGGTAGCTTTTTAACCAGTCAGTGCATGAATAGTCCTTTGGAATTCTCGTTTCGTGATCTTGGCTAAAAGAAACACATGAAATGTTAACTTCTATTCATAAGTTACACTCGCATCATTGGAAAATAAAACCCTAGACTTCCATAGACGCAAGTCACATGTGATTCGGTGGTGCATTGGAAATAAGTACTCATTACCAGGAATAAAGGGAGATAAAAGCTGTTTAGGGGACAACTATACTAAACGCACAATGTGCATGATGGTTGGGAAATCCTACATAGAACCGCACTAAGAGAATTTGAAGGATCGCATGCATCTAAACAGCGTCTTGAAAATTTAAAAAAATCATGTGTTTCCATGTGTGTTAACTGAGCTTGGCTAGAATTAGAAATTATAAGACCCTTGGTTGGGTTACGAATAAGGCATGCCCACTACCTTGATTGACCTGCTAGTGCTTCAGTTAGGGACTAGGATACCCTAAGAAAGTATAAGTCAACTTACCAATACCATTTGCTCTTGTTGAAATTATTGGGATTTTTCCAAGTCACGAAAAGACCCAAGATCGGGTGCTGGGCATCTGGGAAAAAGAAGTCACACCTTAGTAGTGGGTCGCACAAACTACCTCTGAAATGTTCATGCTTGTACTTAGATACAGTAATTGATTTCTTTGCTCAAGGAATTAATTCAAGAAATACACTTAAATGCTTCAGGTTGAAAGCCTGGAGGGAGAGGTAGGAACAGTTACCTCGGACTGTCTGCCTGGCCCTATCCAAGGGTGTTGTTAGTTGCAATGGGTATATGGACCTAACCCGTCGCAAGAGGTCTCTCCGTGGATACTACTTGGAGTGGGAGAACACTTGGGTGCTAGGGCTCTGGCCGTAAATACCTTGCCTTCCGATCCCGTACAAGAGACCGACGTGACTCAGATGGGATCTCAAGGCCCGTGTACGTCTATGGGCGAAACTTGGAACAACGATCTTGTAGATTGTTGGGATGGCCTTCGGCATGATGTTGAATGTAATCCATAATTTTGATAAATAAAGAAAAAATGCTTGAGAAGAAGGAACTTGCTTGACATTGTTTTTGTGTTAGTGCCTAAGATTATATGAAGAAACCCGTGATTAAAATTGTTTAATTAAGGGAGCTGATTTTGCATGTCAAAACATAACGTGTTAGGTAATTAGATAACTAAAGCAAACTGAGGAAAGTGTGGTGGACGTGACGACTCAGGTCCGTCCTACGAAAGGGTGGTCCCGGTTAGCTGGGAAATTTTCTCAAATGATGAGATGATAAGACAATGAGGACCTAGAGTCTTGTTGGTAGGAAAGGAACCCTAACCTCAGGCCGATCCTAAGTGGGAACGGCTGGACTCTTTTGCTCGGGGCAGACTCGGGAAGACCTAGATTGCAAACCATGTGTCATTCCTTGTGAGTGCCAGGCAGAGCCTTCTAGACCCTCCTCCCAATGGGTTGCTAAGACGTGTTTAGACAAATGGGCATGTTACACTTGGTATCAGAGAGAACCAACAGAATCTAATATTTACAAAGGAACTTAATGGAGGAAGGAAAATAGAGCAATGTTTGATGTTGAGAACATTTCCTTACTTACTTATGGATGCTGGGCTGCAGAGTCGCAAAGCATGGAACAAATTATTGGTGTTCCAGGTTATGTTTATGACTGCAATGCGTGCTTCAGATTATCAATGGAGGCTAGGCATGATGAATATTCTAGACCGCATCTACAATCCTTCACCCCTGTACGTGGAATGGAGATGGATAGGTGAATCCGGAATATATTACATAGCAGCCCAACGACTTGCATACCTTCAGACCAACTTGAAGAGAATCAAGTGGATGGAGGATTTAAAGATCATGAAGTTGTTCATCTTTGTCGAGGCTCACGCAAACGCAACCTTGCATGTCGGCAGTCGGCAAGTCAAGTAGAATAAGTATGTGTACGAAGAAGTGACTCGGGTGATCCCTGCCAACAAAATCAAGGTATTGGGATGTTATGAGAAGAACCGATATCAAAGGAAGGGATACCCCAAGCTTCCTATGACCAATCGATTCCTGAAAATCCATTACCCCTCTCCATATTATTACTCAGACCCTGTAGCCAATGTAACACAATCCTATTTTCCCTAATTTGATGTGCCAATCAGCTTGTTCTACTTTCCCAAAATAAATGTACTCAAAAGGGCTATGCCCTCATGAATGAATAAGATTTTTATTCCTGTCTATCCTGGCTATAAATGTTGGCAAAGGAGTTAAGTGATTAGGTTATTTGGCTAAAAGTTGTGCAAGTCATAACAATGTAATGTGAGAAACATTTGGTGAGTTTTTAACGTGGAAAATCTTATTGCCCAGGCGCAACCCCAAGTGCAGGTTCTAAGTCTGACCCCTGCACTAAGTACAACTGTGATTCAAGAGAAGAAGTTCCTTCTCAAACAAATCAAGCCACCTGAATTCGATGGTAAGGGAAAGACTGTTCAAACTGACGCCGAGGTCTGGATCGAGTCCATGGAGGACTATTTTGAGGCAGCAGTCACCTGCTAACCAAGCTATGCTCGCCAAACTGAAGCTTACCGACGAAGCAAGACTTTGGTGGAAACAGGGGTGCAGAGACCAAGAGATCTCGGAAGGGACAGTCACTTGGGAGAAGCTTAAGGAAGCTGTGCGAAGGAGATATCTGCCCCCTACCTACCGCGCACAGAAGATGAACGAATTCTATGAATTGAAGCAGCTTGTACTTTCCCTTGATGCATATTATTCAAAGTTCGTCTCTCTCTTAATGTATGCACCAGAAATGGATATGACACAACACATGTCAAAGTTTTGTGTTGGGTTAAATCCACCTATAAACACCCGCTTGGAATCAATGCACCCAATAGACCTAAAGATGCACTCATTCGCGTTGCACCAATAATACAAGAGATGCAGACCAAGCTAAGGAATAACAGGACTTAGCCTTATAGGGATCAGAACAAGGGAATGTATAGATCTCAGGCTAAGAGAGCGCAGGGCCAGAATCAGGGACAAAGGAAGAAAGCTATGACCAATGATGTCAACAACTTTGTTCCTACACAAGGTAATGGCCGCAATCTCCGTTGCTTCCATTGCAACAAGCCCGGACACTTCAAGAGGCAGTGTCCCAAGCTTAGCAGAGAACAACGCCAAGGGCCATTCCAAGGATCCGCCCATGGCTAAGGAGCCACCATCATGGCCAGAGGGAGAACCTCTAGTGTTGCCAACATAGACTTGGGCGATGAAGAAGATCCATCCATGGATGCTGTCATTGAGAGGGCAACGGTTCACACAGCTCTTCACAAGAAGGGTCTGAATCACCAATTCTCGGTGATCCAAACTCCATCGGATTATGAAGGTAAAAGCTTCAAAACCCTAATCGATTGTGGCAGTACACATTCCTTCATTTCATCGATCTGTGCAAAAAGACTAGGAATAGCCACAATAGTTGCACCTACTTTACTTGTGGAATTGGAAAATGGTCGTGAGGTCTCTTGTACCAGGCAAACTGCTAAGGTGACATTCCTACTGGGTGGGAAGACGACTTCAGTGAGATTCAGGGTAATTAACCTAGGTGTCCACTAATGTTTACTCGGAATGGATTGGCTAATACCCAATGATGCCCACATACACTATGGTAAGGGCCAAGTCTCCTTTCAAAATTCTGAAGTGGAACTAGTTACAATTGAAGGAGAGGCTGGTAAGCCAAAAATTCAGCTAGCAAAAGCAACACGGATAATAAAAGGAGTTAGAAAGGGTCTACCTGTCTATTTGATTAAACTAAATAAGCTAGATCAGAATTAAGAATCTGGGGAAGAACCCTCCTGGTTAAAAGAATATGTAGATGTATTTCCTGAGGAGCTGACAGAACTTCCTCCTCAAAGGGAAGTTGACCATGAAATCAAGCTAGTGCTAGGAGCTGCAGCAGTCGCAAAGAGACCATATAGGATGTCCATCCCGGAAGCGATTGAACTGAAGGAGCAACTCAAGCAATTGTTAGACCAAGGCTACATCCATCCTAGCAGTTCGCCATGGGGAGCTCCAGTGCTATTCCAGAAGAACAAAGATGGAACGCTTCGGCTATGCATTGGCTACAGAGGGTTGAATCAATCGATCATTAAAAACAAATACCCCATCCCAAGAATAGATGAACTTCTTGACCATCTTCAAGGTGCAAAGATCTTCTCTAAGATAGATCTCAGGTCTGGATATTATTAGATAAGGATCAAGGAAGAAGCTATCCCGAAGACTGCATTCAGCACAAGGTATGGACACTTTGAATTCCTAGTGATGTCATTCGAACTGACAAATGCTCCTACTACCTTCAACAGGTTAATGCAAGATATCTTTAGACCCTATCTTGATGATTTCGTGCTCATTTTTTTTAATGATACCCTAGTCTACTCTAAGTAGGAAAAAGATCATGAACCCCAGCTTCGCATTGTTCTTGAAATAATGAGAGCACACAAGCTTTATGCCAAGAAGAAGAAGTGTGCATTTTTCAAGCGACAGATTGAATATATGGGATTCATTGTATCAACAGAATGAATTTTCGTGGATCCGCCAAGGTCAGAGAAGTTCTAGAATGGCCAACACCAACTTCTGTCAAAGAAATAAGTAGTTTTCTTGGATTGACAAGATGGTACAAGATCTTTATCAAAAACTATGCTTTGATTGCAGCACCTCCATCTGATCTACTAAAGAAGCAAGTAGCAATTGTATGGTCACGTGCTGAACAGACCAACTTTGACAAACTAAAGAAAAGCTTGGTATCAGCACCCATCCTGAAACTTCCTGATCTTAGTAAGGAGTTTGAAGTGGTAATAACTGATGCTAGCGCACTTGCCTTAGGATGTGTGCTTATGCAAGAAGTTCATCCTGTAGCATACTCTTCAAGGAAACTGAAGAGCCATGAAAGGAATTATGCCACCCACGATCTGGAGCTGTTGGCTGTCATCCATGCTCCCAAACTTTGGAGACACTACTTGCTGGGTAACAAATTTGCCCTAGTGACAGACCACACGAGTCTTAAATGGATCTTTACCTAGAATGAGCTCAATATGAGGCAACGTCGATGGATTGAAATGCTGGAAGCCCTCCTCTTCTCAAGAGGGGAGAAGCCCTCCCCTATATAGAGGGGAGGGAAGAGCTGGCATGGCCACCCTCCACCTGGAGAGTGCATGCTTCCCACCACTCCCACTCCCTCTCTCCCGACTACTGTCGGCGGGGAGAGAGGGGAAATTAAAAATTTTGAGTTGAAAGAAAATTTTTTCATTTTCCTTTAATATAATGGGGAAGTTCCTATGCCCCTTATATTATCTCCCCCTTAGAGGAATCGAGATGTCCTCATCTCGAGAGAACCTGGGGGTAGTGTTGGTTGAGAGTATCTTCGTCCATCTAGGTGGCATCCTCTTTGGGATAATCTTTCCACTAGACGAAGTATTCTCTCAAGGTCCTTGACCTCAAATGCCTCTCTCTGACATCCAGGACTCTATTAGGCCATAGCTCAAGGACTCCTTGGCTAGGCATTACAACTTGTTGATCATCAAATACATGATTTGGACTAGGTAGATACTTTTTCAATAGGCTAACGTGGAATACATTATGAACTTTTAGGGTTGCGGGCAGCTGTAGTCTATAAGCATTAGGTCCTAGGCACTTAGTGATCTTGTAAGGTCCATAATACCTTGGACTTAGCTTCTTGTATTCTCCCAAGGACAGTGAACTCTTTTTAGGGCATACGCGAATGAAGACCATATCACCTTCAACGAAGGATATGTCTTGCCATTTCAAGTCTACGTAAGCCTTCTGTCTGTCCTTGGCGGCTTGGATGTCTTGTCTTATTGATTTGATTTTGTCATCCATGTCTTCCAGCATCTTCTTTGAAGCTTCAACCCTCAAGGTTGGATCCAAGAAGCTCAAAGGAGTACGACAATCATGCCTATACAATGCTTGGAAAGGGGTCATCTAAATACTTTGTTGGTAAGAAGCATTGTAGGCAAACTCAACCAGTGGGGCAAATATTGAATCCACTTTTTGGGTTCGCGACAACAGTGTGCCCTGAGTATATCTTCAATGACTTGGTTGACTCCTTATGTTTGACCATCAGTTTGGAGATGATAAGCCATACTGAAATAGAGCCGAGTCCCAATGGCCTCAAAGATAGCCCTCCAAAAGTGTGATGTGAAGAGAGAGTCACGATCACTAATGATCCTTCTGGGTAACCCATGCAGTTTGAATATTTCCTTGATGAATAACCTTGCGATGTCTGAGGTTTTATAGTTTGTCTTGACAGGGATAAGATGTGCAACCTTGGTGAAAATATCTACTACAACCATAATAGAGTTGTATCCTCCCTAAACTTGGGGTAGGCCAACAACAAAGTCCATGCTAATAAATTCCCATTTCATTTGGGGAATGTCAAGTGGTTGCAATTTCCCTGGAATTTTGACATGTTCTGCCTTAATGCGTTGACAAGACAAACATTACGTGACATATTTGAGAACGTCACCTTTGAGCCTATCCCAATAATAGCTCTTTCTGATTGCATTAAGGGTCTTGGCATAGCCAGGATGTCCCAAGAAAGGGGAGTCATGGGCTTCCCAAAGTATCTTCTGCTTGAGAGATTTGCTTGCGGGGATACATAATCTTGTCCTAAAGTAGACAAGTCCACTACCGATAAAGAATTCTTGATACTTTGTTTTTAGCTTCGGGTCTTGATCTTTGATAGGGATCTCCCTAAGGAATTTCTGATAGGTTGGGTCATGACATGCCTCTTCTCTAGCTAGCTCAAGAATTGAGTTGTTTGGCATTCATACCTTTGTGGCTAGAGATCTTGCTATTGATGGATCTTGCAAAATCAGAGAATTCAAAAATGCCTTGCGACTGAGTGCATCGGCAACTACATTCTCTTTTCCAGGCCGGTATTCATCATCACCCGACCGCCGTCCTGCTGCACAACCTCCCCTTGGTCCTTGTCCGCATGCCAACCCCCCCTTGCAAGGACTCCAAGTGTTGCCACCTCCCTACGGCCCTCGAATGGGTCTCCCCCCCCCCCCCCCCCCCCGTGGTGTGTTTGTCTGCATCAGTGGTAGAACGTTGCTATCGAACTGCTCCGCCGCCCAGTTTCCCTCCCCACATGACATTTTCTTCCCCCTCCTGTCAACTTTGCGTAGGCCATCTGGCCTTCGGTCCTGGTCAACCCCCCCTTTTTTTTACTGCAGTCGCAAGACCCCCCTGGGCCTCCAGATAGATGGCCTCTCGGCGTTGAGCCTAGACAACCGTTTTTTCCCCCTGGATGCTTCTTGCCGTGGGGTGAAAGGGAAAAAGGAGAGGATAAGAAAGAGAGGGTGAGGGAAGGGAAAGAAGGTGAGAGAGAGAGAGAGAGAGAGAGAGAGAGAGAGAGAGAGAGAGAGAGAGAGAGAGAGAGAGAGAGAGAGAGAGAGAGAGAGAGAGAGAGAGAGAGAGAAGGGAAGAGGGAGAAAGAAGGAGGAGGTGAGAGGAAGAAGGAGGTAGAAGAGCAAGAAGGAGGGAGAGAGAGAAGAGAAGGAAGAGGGAATGAGAGGTAGGTGAGGTGAGAGGAAGAAGGAGGTAGAAGAGCAAGAAGGAGGGAGAGAGAGAAGAGAAGGAAGAGGTAATGAGAGGTAGGTGAGAAGAAGGAGTGAAGAAAGAGAGAGAAAAGAATGAGGAGGGGAAAAAGTAAGAAGGAAGGAGAGGGGGAAGATAAGGAAAAGGAGTGAAGGAGTAGGAGTGAGGGAGAAGGAGTGAAAAGAGAGAAGGAGGAGGAGAGGGTAAGAAGTAGAGGAAGGAGATAGAAGGAGGAGAGAAATAGAAGGAGGAGAGGATAAGAAGTAGAAGGAGGGAAGAAAAAGGAGGAGGGAGAGAAGAGGAAAGAAGAAGTGGGTAGAAAAGAAGGAGGTAGAAGGGAAGGAGTAGGAGAGAGGTAGAGGAAGAGCAAGAAAAGAAAAAGGAGAGAAGGAGGAGAGGAGAAGAAGAAGGGAAAGGAGAGAGGTAGAGGAAGAGAGGTGAGAAGTGGTAGGGGAAGGATAAGAGGAAGGAGTCACCCAAACCACTCTCTTAGCAACAAACCACACCCGGCGGTCTTCCAAACCAATCGTGTCTAACCGAAGCTGTTACTACCCAATCTCTGCGAGGGAATGGCCCCCAAAAAGAAAGCCACGAGAAGCACAGGCGCTCAAGCCAACGGAAATGCTGGAGGGACGAGCGGAACAATCAACGCAGCGCACACGAATCAAGCCCAGGTTTCAAGCATTAAAAAAAATTAGTTTAGGACTTAGTTCTCATGGAAGGATAATGTCGTGTATAAGGTTTTGTTTATACTAAGTTGCATGCAACGGTAGGGTTGAACTCGCATAAGTTTTACTTTTCATAAAATGATAGGGTTATTGCCTTATTTCACATAAAATGATAGCTTTTTAACTAGTTCAGTGCATGAATAGTCATGTAACGTGTCCACCTATTCACTTGTAGGACACGTCTTAGCAACCCATCGGGAAGAGAGTCTAGAAAGCACTGCCTGGCACTCCCATGGAATGTCACGAGGTTTACGATCTAGGTCTTTCCAAGTCTTCCATGAAGCAGAAGCATTCCGGCCGTTCCCACTTAGGACCAACCTGAATCAAGGTTTTCCTAGTGGTCAGATTCCTAGAACGGTAGGTAGTGTCGAACCCCAGGGAACTACTTTACGTAGAAATGTCAGAGTCGAAGAGGATCCATGCTGTACTTGGTTCAAGGAGAGTGGGAAATGAGAGGGCTGCAAAGCTTAACCTCTTTGCCCATAAGGCATAGTCCCATTCCCTTCCCCTAAAACAGCATAAATCGGGACTCTAACTTCCTAGATTCTAGGTCATCATTTCCTTGTTGTCAATTCTATTGAGAAAAGTTCCCGGCCAACCGGGACCACCCTTCCATAGGACGGACCCATGGCCACATCCACTGCACTTTCCTCAGCATTGCTTTAGTTATCTAATTACCTACCACATTTAGTTTGACACACAAAAAAAGCTTCCTTAATTAGCCAATTATTCACTAGTTCCTTCATGTAATTTAAGCACCGACATAGAAAAACCATGTCAAATAAGTTCCTTTTCAACAATTGATCTTATTTATCAGTCTTTGGAATACATCATATAATCCAGCCCGAAGGCTATTCCATAATCCACTCGAAGGCAATCCATAATCCGCCCGAAGGCAACCCGAAGGCAATCCAACAATCTCACAAATTACTAATCCAAGTTTCTGCCCGTAGATTAGTATGCGGGCCTCGAGATCCACTCCCAAGTCACCTCGGCCTCTTGTGTAGGACCCGGAGGCAAGGGATTTATGGCTAGAGCCCCCCTAGTACCCAAGTGTCCTCTTGCTCCTAGTAGCACCCATGGAGAGAGCTCTCGTGGTGGGTTTGGTCCACGTACCCGGCACAGCTAACAACCCGCTTGAATAGGGTCAGACAAGCAGTCGGGGGTAACTGATGCTGCCTCTCCCTCTAGGCCTTCAACCTGAAGCATTAATTATTTTTCCATCTTTAGTTCTTTGAGCAAGGCAATACAAACAGTGCTCCTAAACTGTACAAACACAATCAATCCAGTGGTCGTTTGTTTGGCCAACTGCTAAGGAGTGAATCCAAACTCTAAGAATGCATCCAGCATTCGATCCGGGGTAGATTGCGACTTGGCAAGATCCCAAGGGTCTCGTTGTTTGTGTACCCTTTTATCATTGGGTTAGGGTTTATACCCTATTAACCCAAATTAACTAACACCTTAGGTTCCTTAAATTAAGACAGTAAATCCTGGGCAACCTCGTCGCCTCAAGTTGATTGGTCAATTGCTTGCTAGGCAATACATAACTTCCCTTAACCTAGCAAATCGGCCCAAGGAAAGGTGATGTAGCAAGATGTCTACTCATCCTCTTGCAAATTAGACTTGCACTAGAACCTGCCAACCTAGTTCCAAGGAGTGGCAAATCTATATTGTGATTTAAACACAAAGCCATGCGACGCTGCAACTTGTTGTATGAGACAAGTGTCGCACCTAGCTTGTGGGATCATTTCTCCCACCAAATGACATTCCTTCGTCAAGAAATACGTTTGGTCAAGATGTAGGGTTTGTGATCCTCTTGACCCAACCCACCCCCAACCATACTAGGCCCGCCGACAATGTTTGGCCCTAGAGTTTCTAAACTCAATTGGATGTTTAGTCTTTGGCTAATTGATCCTTAGGGTAAAAACCCTAGATCGTATTCTTGCATTTTTACTAACCCTAACATTCCGTGAATGTGGGTAGGATCTTGGGATCAAAAGTCTTGGCTTGGCATCCTAAGTGCGATACTAGGCAGAAATTTTAACGTAGTTAAACCCTACCTAGCACTTTGAGGTGTTCGTTGTACCAACTAGTTATGCTTTTACGAATCCCTTGAGGGTTATGCCATTACAAGTGATCTACCTAAAATGATATAATTGTCTTGCAACTAGAGTGATCTTTGCTTGGAAGAGATGCAAATAAATAAATTCAAGATACAACATTCCATGCAAGTATGTGAATCATAGACTTTTACTTCTATGCAACTATAAGGTCTGCAATGACCATTTCTTTTCCTTGCTAAAATCATGATGATTGACAATTTGGGGGATAACTTGCATAAAACCTACATAAATTTACATTAAAAACTATGCCTATAAACCTTTCGTTTAATGCAATTGAATTCATGATTTAATATGAACTGCATATTCTTCTAAAACAACTTCGATAAAGAAGTTCATGCATGATGAATGTCATAAGACTATTGTTGAGTTAATCCGTTCAGCGGCACTTAACCTGACTTTAAAAATGCAAGCATCCTCGCATGGAAAAGGTAAGTTCATGTTTTCCTTTTCATGCAATGCAATTCCTTGGACAATATTCAATAGCGTCTAAGATTAACCTTTATACGAATCGCATCCATGGGTTTTAAATCATAAGTGCAACATGGGACAAGCTCTATCCTTCTTAGCACGATGCCTTTTCTAATTTATGCATTGTACACTCAGGGAGATTTCAATTACCCTTGTTGATGGGAGTGCAAGCAATTTCAATTAAACGGCATGCTCTACACTTTGTAAAACGATGGGTAAATGCATTTAAATTCTCCTAAAAACCATCGAGCTCAACACATCGAGCTCAACACATTTAAATTCTCCTAAAAACCATCGAGCTCAACACATCTACTTCATGCGAGAAAACAAATTAGAACTTGGACATGAGGACTCGTAGGGATGTCCATGCGTAGACTTGGGTTGGAGGCTCCCGAGTGTGCACCTTGTGTCTTTTGTTTGGGGGCCATCGATGACGTAGACTCTTGACTCCGCAAACTCATCCTTGCCTTTTTTTGATCTCCGCAACCTTTGGCAAGCCAGTCTTAAAATCTGCCCACTCCCTCCCTTGCGCAGCAAGGCATGGTTATAAAAATCTGGGGAAGGCCGTGTGCACAAGGCTTATGGAAGCCTAACTTTAGAAGCTTCAATACTTCTGTCTCAGAAACGTGACATGGAGTGGGGTGGAAATGATTGGGGAGGAGGGATGAAGGTGACAATTGAGGGAGATGAAGTTGATGATTATGACGGGATGCGCAGGCGGCAGCAGGCCAACGTGGCGGCCAGGCGTTGATGGCGGCAGCTCCCTGGCATGGCGGCGATCTTCACGGCAGCCTCCACTCTCTCTCTTCTCTCCCCTCCCCTAAGCCTGGGGAGGGGGTGGTTATATAGGCTGGGGGGGGGGGGGGGGGCATAGCCACCCCCGTGGCATAATTGCATGCCTTCTCCTCCACATGCTTCTCCACTTAACTCACTCCCTCTCACACTCCTCTCCCTTGCCATGCATCACCTGAGGGGAGGGGTTAAATAATAAAAAAATTTGCAAAATTTTAACCATTATCCTTTACCTTTCCCGTAAAGGGTGTTCGTGTGCAGCTTGCAGGTTTTGGCCTCGGCCTTATTTTCACAACACGGTTGGGGTTTATTATCGCACGCGCGGGGTAAGGACTTAGCCACTAACATTATTCCATTGCGGGAGATGACTTAGCACTGCTTTTGTGCGGGCGTGTAGTGGTCAAAATTCTTTAATATTTCGTGCGGAAATATTACATTCTCTCCCCCTTAGAGGAATCAAGATGTCCTCATCTCGAGAAGAACTAGGGGTATTGTTGGTTGAGAGTTCTTTCATCCATCCAAGTGGCATCCTCTTCAAGATAATCTTTCCATTGGACAAGTTATTCTCTCAAGGTTCTGGATCTCAATTGTCTCTCCCTAACATCTAAGATCCTATGAGGCCGTAGCTCAAGGACTCCTTGGCTAGGCATTACAGCTTGTTGATCATCAAGCACGTGACTAGGGTTAGGCACATACTTCTTCAGTAGACTGATATGGAATACATTATGAACTTTTAGGTTCTCAAGGAGTTGTAGTCTATAAGCATTAGGCCCTAGGCACTTGAGGATCTTGTAGGGTCCACAATACCTTGGACTTAGCTTTTTCCATTCACTTAAGAATAGGGAACTCTTCTTTGGACATACGTGAATGAAGACAATATCTCCTTCAGCGAAGGATCTGTCTTGATGTTTTAGGTCCGCGTAAGCCTTTTGTCTATCCTTGGCGGCTTGGATGTCTTGTCTTATTGACTTGATTTGGTCATCCAAATCTTCCAGCATCTGCTTTGAAGGTTCAACCCTTAGGGTTGGATCCGAGAATTTTAAAGGACATTGACAGTCGTGCCCATACAATGCTTGGAAAGGGGTCATCTAAATACTTTGTTGATAAGAAGCATTGTAGGCTGAAAGGGATGAGAAGATCGAAAGACCATGCACGAGCTATGGCGGAGAGCAAGAGCAAGAAAAGAGAGAGAGAGACAAATGGGAACTCCAACAGTCACAATGTGTGACTGGGCCTTCCTTTATTCACTAGTCACTAAAAGAATAAAGAATAAGTGTGACGGTGGCGGGCGCCCGCCACGTGTAGTGTGCAGTGGCGGGTACTATCAGTGTAGTAATACATGGGGTGGCATGGCGGAGGCGCCTTTACCCCAACAACCTCCCACTTAAAGGAAAATCTGCCCCAGTGAGAGAGAAAATAAAAGAAAAGATAGTACAAATGTACATAGGTATAAGGGATGAGAAAAGGCAACATCTCATCCAACACCCATCAATCTCCTAAGGAAGGAAAAGTGCTCAGTAGTGAGGCTTTTCGTGAGCAGATCTGTAGCATTGATGTGAGTGGAGATCTTGACAAGGTCAATAGACCTGTCTTCCATGACACCCTAAATAAAGTGATATCTCACCTCAATATCTTTCGTCTTCGCATGGAAGACCGGATTCTTAGCCAACTGAATGGCACTCATAGAATCCGAATGCAGTGTAGGAATAGCATCAATCTCAAGGTCAGAAACAAGATGGCCTAGCTAGATAGCCTCCTTGCAAGCCTCAGTGGCTGCAACATACTCGGCCTCAGTGGTAGACAAAGCTGTACACGTTTGCACCCTGGACATCCAAGAACTAGCCCCTCCAGCATAAGTGAACACATAGCCAAAAGTGGACTTCCTACTATCTGCATGTCCTGCATAGTCAGAGTCAGTGTAACCCATGACCCTTGTATCCTAGCTTCCATAGCATATAGATATATCTGCAATGCCCTTCAGGTACCTCATGATACCTTTCATGGGATCCCAATGCTTCTTGCCAGGTGTAGCCATATAACGCGCCACAACACCAACTACATGCACAATATCTGGACGAGTGGCTATCATGGCATACATGAGACTACCCACTACTGATGCATAAGGGATCTTGGCCATCTCGGCCCTCTACTCATCTGTCTGCGGACAATTGGCTTGTGCAACCCTCACATGAGAAGGCAAAGGACAGCCCGCAGGCTTTACATCCTGCATGTGGAAGCGCTCAAGGACTTTATGGATGTACTCCCGCTGTGAGAGATACAAAGGTCCCTGATGCCTATCACGCTTAATGCGCATCCCAAGAATATGTGAAGCCTATCCCAGATCCTTCATCTCAAAGCTCTTCTTGAGCTGAGCTTTCAGAGCATCAAGCTATGCATGAGCTTTCCCTGCTATCATCATGTCATCAACATAGAGAACCAAAATCAGTAAACTGCCATCACGGGCTTTCTTCGTGTAAAGACACGGATCCATAGCACTCCTGATGTAGCCCTGTGAGCTGCATAAAGGCATCAAACTTATGATACCATTCCATGGGTGCCTGCTTCAAGCCATAAAGACTCTTCTTCAATTTGCACACTAGGTGCTCCCTACCATGTTCTGCAAAGCCCTTAGGCTACTCCATATAGATCTCGTCATGCAAATCCCCATGCAAGAATGCAGTCTTAACATACATCTGATAAAGATCCAAGTCAAGTTGCGCCACCAAGGACAAGACCAAGCGTAGGGTAGTCATCTTGACGACAAGAGAGAAGACCTCATCAAAGTCAACTCCACGCTCCTACTTAAAACCCTTAGCTACAAGTCTAGCCTTATAGGCCGACTTGGGGTGCCCAGGGGGTACTTTTTAGCTTGTACACCCATTTGCATGGCAAAGCCTTTTTGCCCTTAGGCAAGGCAACAAGATCCCAAGTCATATTCCTATGCAAGGAGTCCATCTCAGATTGCATAGCCCTCTCCCAGGAGTGACTGTTACCCCTGCGCATAGAGAGCTCATAGCGATCAGGTGGACGTCTATCTCTAGTAGATCGTCTCACCGCAGGCTCTGCTGCCTGTCCAACACCCTGGCCCTATGTAGGAACTGTTGCAGCCTGTACTATTGGCTGTGTTGGAGCCCGAGGCTCCTCCTGAAAGATCACTCTGCAGATCTCAACCACCTTCTCAGGCTGCTTATGCATTTTGTGTTCATGGAAAACTACATCATGGCTGCGTACTATTTTTCGCGCCTGCGGATCCCATAGGCAATAGCCCATCTCTCCTGAATTCATAGCCAAGAAAGATACATTTAATGCTCTTTGGATCCAACTTACTCTTCTTGTCCTTGGGCACATGGCAGAATGCCTCACATCCAAAGACATGAAGATGCACATAAGAGGGTGGCTTACCAGCCCAAAATTCCTCTGCAACCTGGAAATCCAAACCACTAGAAGGCGATCGGTTTATGACATGCATTGCTGTACTAATTGCCTCAGCCCAAAAGCTCTGTGGTAGGCCTGCATGGCTAAGCATAGAGCACACGTGCTCCTGAATAGTCCTGTTCATGCGCTCAGCCAAACCATTATGGGGTGGGTGTAAGGGGTGGTCAACTGTCATCACACAACTGCTCAAAAGCACGTGAGACATATTCTCCCCCATTGTTAGTTGTTGAGTGTTGAAATGACTTGTTTTTTGGCTGATTTTTGTTGTTTTTGAGAGCTGAATGGTTGATTTTAAGGGATGATTGATTGATTAGAAAGTGGATTGAGAGTGTTTTGGATGATATTGATTGTGTTTTGGAAGATTATGATGTTTGTTGGTGGTTCTGTGATGTTCTGATAGGTTCTGAATGGTTCTGTATACCTTCTGTTTTGTTCTGTTTTGGTCTGTTTTTGTTCTGATTGTCTTCTGTAAAGAGGGATGGAGTATAGATTGATGAAGAATGAGATATTGTGAAAGCTTAGTGAATGGTTTGTGAGAGTTTTGAATGATTTGAGAGTGAGTTATGTAGTTCTGATGACCTTCTGTAACCTTCTGTAGGTCTTCTGTACTGTTCTGTACTGTTCTGTACTGTAACTGTTCTGGTACTGTTCTGTAGACTGTTCTGTAAGTGTTCTGTGGAATGTATGTGTGATTTTGGAAAAGTTTTCTAGCCTTGGAAAGAGGTGAATACAAGTGCAAAAGAGCTGAAAGAAGTGGAAGAAGTAGCTGCTGAAGACTCAAGAGAAGACTAGAGTGAAGTGACAGTAGTGAGCTGTGAAGAGACACTGTAGTGACTCTGGTGACCTTTCATATCAGACATACCTCTTGGGAGGGGTATCCACGACCTAAGAGTGATTATTGAGAGTAATTTTTTGAGAGATTGTAGTGAGGATATGATGTATTATTGATGGAGTGTGTGAGAGAGAGTCAGAGATAGCCAATTCTATTGAAACAGAGTGATTGTATAAGAGAGATTGAGAGAGAAAACTATGAAGATATTGAAGATGAATACTATGTGATGTATTTCCATTCAAAGATGGTGTACTTCTTTGCTTTCTTTGTTCTATTGATGGATTTTGTGAAGATGTTGAAGAATATTAAAAACCGTGGGAGATTTACATGATGCTGCATGAAGATTTGTTGTGCCTGGTGTTCTTTTCTTCATTGTGATCATATGAAACATGATAAACAAGCTTGTTGATGTTACAAGATAGATTTTCTTGCAAGAGAATTCCCTTTTCCTTGGTGTTCCTCTCGGGGCTCCATGTTTTTGGTGCGCAACCGGGGAAACTTGCCATCAACAAGCACCAAAAGAGGCTGAAAATGAAGGAATTGGCATTGCCAAGAAGAGAAGAATTCAATGGATGTTTGTAAAGTTCCTTCTTCCACTGAAGAGTTGGAATTCCTCATAATCAAAGCCACTTTCCATAAGAAGTTCATCCCACAATGGCGGAAACACATCACCATCATGATGCATGCTCTATGTGGTGGACAGTTTCCTCTTCCTATTGAAGCAGCAGAAACTTGCATCTTGGTGGCAAACTGTTTGGGAACAAACTGAAGAGCAGAAATAGAGAGAATGACCATCCATGGAAGATTTGGCATTCATTGAGAAGTTTCCAGACAACATCAAGTGGGAAATTGTGAAGAAGCTACAGGAGTCTTGGTCTGTAGAGGTTCACAGGGACAAGAAGGAAAAGAGTTGGAATTTGTTCGTGGATGCTCAACAGCAAGATACATGGGATGCTTGGTGTACTGATAATCTTCTGTTTGTTCAATTAGCAACCCACTGGAAGTTGGTAGACAGAGTGTTTTTCACAACATACACTATTGAAACCATCAGAAGCTGGCATTACTATGATGATGGCACCACCACCATGCTCAGACGTATGCATTTTGACACCTTCAGAACCGAATACCTTCCTCTGTGCAGCGGCATGAAAGTAGAATTTAGGGACGTTGAGAGGAAAGAAGTAGAAGAAATGTTGGCAAGAGAGTCCTCCAGAGACTGAAGCCTTCTGTTAACCCTCTGTGGAGCACTAACAACATAGTGGAGTCAACCCCCTGATGAATGACGCAATAAAAAGGCAAGCGTTGGAACGAGTCCAGAGGTACGTGAAAAGAGAGAAAGCAAGAATCCGAGCCGAGAGCGAGCTCGCAGCAGAAGCCGCCTTTGACGCCCTTGCGGAACTCTTTACAGAAGTCCCAATGGCACATCAAGCCCTTCCTCCTCCTGCTGGAGGTCCACTTCCAAGCCAGATCCGTCCTGGAAATATTGATGACAGACCAGCGAATGTAGTTCCATTGCCAGTTTTTAAGGGAGAGTACAATGAAGACCCCGATCTTCATGTAGCAGAGTTTATGGTAGCATGTGTGGCTAACAATGCCAGAACCCCTGAGCATTGGTTAGCGATATTCCCCGCCACTTTCAAGGGCGCGGCGTTTCAGTGGTATGAGAGACAAGCAGCAGGAACTTTTGGCACATGGGACGACCTGAAGTTGGCCTTCCTCACTAAATTCAGGCGTGAAGGTTTTGAAGAGCGGATGAGAGAGGAATTTATGAACCTAAGTCAGTCCTCTGGAGAAAGAGTGGAAGCCTATGTCTCACGAATGGAATCCATCCTGAAGAGATGGACTAACCATAATCTAGATGATGGCATTCAGAAGGGAGTGTTTCTCAGAGGATTACAACCAGAAGTCCGTAAGTTTGTGGAGCTACAAAGACCAGCTACACTACAAGCTGCAACAGAAGGTGCAAGACTGTACGATGAAGTGGAAGCTAGATTAGCAATGAATACAGGAAGAGGAGTCTTACCTCCTCTGATGCCAGGAATGATGTACCCACCAAATGCAGTTCCAGGGACTGTTCCCTATCCCTACCAACAGATGCCCCCGGTATCACAGTACAGTGCACCAAATCCACAGTGGCCACAATCCATGCCTCAAATGATGGTTCCACCACAACAACAATGGTCCCAACCAATTTCCTCAATGCAAAATCAGCAGCAACAGTGGAACCCTACCAACTGGAGTCAACAACCAACAGTTCAAACAGGAGCTCTGAATCAGAACCAGAACAGAGACCCCTCTGTACCAACCCAACCCGTTTATGCAGTGATTACAGAGACTCCTCAAAACCCTCCTGCCAGTACGTCCGGAGGAGAAAGCTTGAAGGATTATTTATCTAACTCAGTTGCAAACATCAAAAAGGAGTTGATGGATGTGATTACAAAGCAACTACAGACGCTGAAAGTGAACACAGCGAGCATATCCAACGTTACAGGAGCAGGAAGAGATGTGATGCGGTCAAATACTTGGTGTGGTAAGTGTCATCAAGCAGGCCATTTAGCCACTGAATGTACATGGAAACCAACCATCCCTGGAGCCTTCTGTTCCTACTGTTTACGGAAGAACCATACAGAGGACATTTGCTCTCTGAAAGAGATGCATGATAGGAGAAGAAAGGAAGAAGACGCAAGATTTAACTTGCTGGAATCCAAAATGACAACACAAGATATTGGACCCAAGCCTAGAGAGTTTGGTCCTAATTTCGGACCCAGAAGATTTCCTTCTCAAAGTTACAGAGGCAGACAGTCTGGCGGTGGTCAGAGATCAGAAGTGGAGTGTTACAGATGTGGAGAAAAGGGCCACATCTCACCAAATTGTCCAAATCCTCGAAGGTCAGTGGATTACAAGCCCTTATGCAGTCGATGCAAAGGAGAAGGCCACACTGCAAAAGACTGTCCAAGCCCAGCCCTAGTGAAAAACAGTGCTACTGATAGTCCGTCCAAGGCCCAAGAGCCTACCTCCAATTTGGTAGAATTGGAAGTTGCTGCCATCACGCGTGCAAAGCAGAAGGACCCACCTATCCAGAAAGAAAATAACCCTCCTGCCAGAACAGTGAAGTTCAATCTTCCACTAGAAGAACAGAACAGAACAGAGCCTAACAGTGCCGTACAGAGCCCTACAGTGCCACAGAGACAGTTACAGAGACAGGACCAGAGGTCCAGGATACAGAAGAGGAGGAAGTGCCACAAGTGGCAGAAGAAGTTCCTGTAATTCCTATGTTGGAAGAAAGAGGGAAAATGAAAATGGGTGTTGCCCCATTCCCTAACCGATTAGAGAAGCCAGTGGATCCTATTAAGGAATACGATCTAGTTAGAGATCTAGATACCTTTAAACCAAACCTCACATTCCGACAATTATTGATGTTGTCTCCCAGTTGTCGGAAAAGATTCAAAAGTATACTGACAAGAAGACGTGGTTTAAGGATTGCTCCCTCAACAGTAACAAAGTCCAACAAGGCTCCAGAGTCTGTAAAGGAAGTAGATGTGGCTAACGCTTTCCTAGATCCGGGTACCCCAGAGACTGGCGTGTGGATAGAAGACTGCTTCATTGCAAATGCACTGATTGATGGTGGTTCATCAGTAAACATTATGACGGATGTGACGATGAAGGATCTAGGCTTACAAGGTGTGCAACCAACCCAATGGCTCATCAGACTGGCGGATCAGAGTAGAATCAAGCCTTTGGGCATTCTCCCATATGTGAAGACTACTGTGGCTGGAAAAGATTATTGGCTAACCTATCTGGTGGTGAAGCCAAACTCTTATGGTACATCCTATCCTCTGTTACTAGGTAGACCATGGCTTTTTGAAGCCCGAGCAAGGACGGATTGGTTTAAAGGAACTTTGACCTTGGGTAGAGGACCCAACAAAGTGGTGCTGAAACTGTATGGTTCTCAAAAAGGACATGGATCCACCTCCTTGGAATTATCTTCTGACTCCCCTAATGAGGCTACAGATGAAACGTCAGCAGACGAAGATACTGTCAAACAGATCCTTCCTAAGAAAACAGTGGCACATTCTTTAACAGTGGATACTGTAAGCCGACTTCCAAAAGATGCAAAGCCATCATCAATGGGTGAATACTTCCTGCCTGAACCAGGAATGCCTTCTGAAATCACTTCTGACAGTGAGATAGAAGCATGGATGTACTGCTCTCCCTGTTATATGGCCACAGCAGAGGCAGAGGCAGAAGAGGAACCAGGGAATCTGTTCTTCTGTTACAGAGCTCCTACAGAGACAGAAGCAGAAGCAGAAGCAGAAGCAGAGACAGAAGCAGAGACAGAAGCAGAGACAGAGACAGAAGAGGATGAGTATGATATGGACGAAGAGAATGATGAAAGTGAGCCAGAAGAGTCTATCCCACCTGAAGAGGATACATTTGAGGAAGAAGTTCCAGAAGCATCAGAAGCCGATGAGCTCATGCTATGGGACAGAATGGCAATGATACCATTTGGTCTGGTAAATGGATCTTCTCATATGCAAAACCTTTATAAGAAATGGATTAAGAAGAGCAAGCCATCTTTCAGCAGTGGCTCATGCCGTCCTAACCCATCTTTGCCAAACAAAGATGATGATGATGCATCGTGCCAACAAGCACCAGTCCCACAAACCCAACAGGCATCAGTAGGTCCCTGTTATGTGACGTTCCTGGATGTGTCATCTTCAGAAGAGGAGTCTTCAAGTCAAGAGGTAATTAATTTTGAAACCAAATCCGAAACAGCTCTAATCCCATTCCAACGTCTTAAGGAGCAACCTAAGTCTCCACCAAAAGAAGAAGTTGGTTCTAGTGGGACATCAGAAGAGGACACCACTCCCTTGAAGGAGTCGGATCTATATCCAAAAGCAGTCCGCGGGACCTTCATCCGTGAAGTAGAAGGTGAAAGGCAGTTAACCTTTGTGGATGCAGAAGGCACTGAACGCCACTTGAAGGTGGGTAGCAGTCTCCCAGAAGAGGAGTTGTTAACCTTGTACAATTTGTTGAAAGAAAATTTGGACGTGTTTGCGTGGTCTTACAAAGACCTAAAGGGGATTGATCCCACAATATGTCAACATCATATTGACTTGGAGCCTGATGCCAAGCCAGTACGGCAACGACAGAGGCGAATGAACCCAAATTATTCCACATTGGTGAAAGCGGAGCTGTTGAAGCTTCTAGAAGCCGAGTTCATTTATCCAGTGGCAAACAGTGAATGGGTTTCACCCATCGTGGTTGTACCCAAGAAGAATGGCAAATTGCGAATATGTGTGGATTTCCGAAAGCTTAATTCCAAAACAAAGAAGGATCACTTTCCTATCCCTTTCACAGACCAACTGTTGGACACAGTGGCAGGACATGAGCTTTATTCCCTTCTGGATGGATTCAGTGGATACAACCAAGTGCAAATCGCAGAAGAAGACCAATCCAAAACAACCTTCACCACAGAATGGGGGACCTACGCTTACCGAGTGATGCCATTTGGGCTCTGCAATGCCCCTGCTACTTTCCAACGAGTCATGATGGCCGCATTTCAAAATCATCTGCATGACTTTATTGAAGTATATTTGGATGACTTCTGTGTTTATAGTTTGATCAGTGAACACTGGGGACATTTGGAACAATGCTTTGGCCGATGCCGGGAGTATGGGATTTCCCTCAACCCCGACAAATGCATCTTTGGGGTCTCTTCTGGAGTCTTGTTGGGCCACATTGTCTCAGCACAAGGGATATCAACAGACCCTGCAAAGATCGAAAAGATCTCAGCTCTGCAAGCACCCACCAACCTCAAACAGTTGAGGGGATTCCTAGGCCATGTGGGTTACTACAGAAGGTTCATAGCCCATTTTGCGACAAAGGCAACTTCCTTGCACAAGCTCCTGAGGAAAGATGCAGAGTTTACTTGGACAGAAGAATGTGACAAAGCCTTCCACACTCTGAAGCAGTGTCTGATAGAGGCACCCATTCTGCAACCTCCTGATTGGACGAAAGAGTTCCACGTACACACTGATGCATCAATTGAAGGCTTAGGCGCAGTCCTTTGCCAAAAGGGCTCCTCGAAGCTGGATCAACCGATCTATTATGCAAGCCGAAAAGTCACTGATAGGGAACGGAACTATACAGTGACAGAGCTGGAGTGCTTGGCAATGGTGTTTGCCCTGGAAAAGTTTCGCCATTACCTCCTATCTACCCACTTTAAATTTTATGTGGATCATGAGGCCCTGTCCTTCTTGATGAACAAAGCAGATGTGAAAGGACGAATGATGAGATGGCTCCTTTTATTCCAGGAGTTCGACTTTGAGGTGATTACTAAGCCTGGTCGTTCCCATGTCCTGGCTGATCATCTGTCGCGTATCCCACAAACTGCAGACGAGGAACGAGATGATCCAGACCTCCCTGATGCTTCCCTATTCTTGGTGGAAACTGTCACTCCCTGGTATGCGGATATTGCCAATCTGCTGGCAACCCAACAATACCCTCCTGGTATCTCCAGTCGGGAAAGGAAGAAGCTCATGCTAGAATCAGCCCCATACACCCTGCTAGGTGGTGCACTGTACAAGAAAGGCAATGATGAAGTACTCAGAAGATGTGTTGCAGGAGAAGAGATTGGGATTGTTTTGAAGGCTTGCCACGACGAGCCATGTGGAGGTCACTTTGCAGGAGAAGCTACAGCCAGGAAGGCTCTGCTAGCAGGATATTGGTGGCCTACCATTCACAAAGATTCCTATGATTACTGTAAAAGATGTGATGCTTGTCAAAGAATGGGGAAACCTACCAAGACAAGTGCCATGCCGCTGCAACCTATCCTTCCGTTGAAGCCGTTCGAGAAGTGGGGCATCGACTTCGTAGGTCCGATCGATCCTCCTACCAGAAGGAAGCAGAATAGATACATCCTCGTATGTACAGATTATGTCACAAAGTGGTGTGAAGCTAAAGCCCTCAAGCGGGACGATGGTAACAGCGTGGCCCTGTTCATGTACGAGAATATCATCACCCGTTTTGGCAGTCCCTTAGAGCTGGTAAGTGACAGAGGCACTCATTTCCTTAACAAAGTCATGGAAGAGTTGACAGAGTTGTATAAGATCCGCCATCGCAAGTCTACTCCCTATTACCCCAGAGCCAATGGCCAAGTCGAAGTCACCAATCGCATCCTCTGCTCGATTCTGACAAGGACGATTGCCGCACATCGTCGTGATTGGGATGATCGACTTACAGAGGCCCTCTGGGCATACAGAACCTCCCATAAAGCAGCAACGGGACAAACACATTTCCAGTTGGTGTATGGTACAGAAGCAGTTTTTCCTGTTGAACTGGAGCTACCCTCTTTGAGAGTAGCTATCAAAGAGCGTTTGGGGGATGATGATTCATTGCAACGCCGTCTCCTGCACTTGGAATTTTTGGATGAAATTCGTAGGATGGCTCTACAGTGCATGGAAGCCACGCAAACTCGAAGTAAGGCTTACCATGACAGTTTCATCAAGCACAAGGAGTTCAAAGAAGGTGATTTGGTCCTAGCCTATGATTCACGATTTGGCAAGTTTCCTGGCAAGCTCCAACAGCGGTGGATGGGCCCCTATAAGGTATTTGCAGTCAACCCTAATGGTTCTGTCCAAGTGCAGACCCTGGATGCCTCTGATGATCCCTTTCTGATCAATGGATATCGCCTGAAGAAGTACTTTCCTCCTTGGGGATCTTGACAATTACAGACACTTGATCTTTTCCCTCGTTGGCGCGGCACTGTACTTCTTATGATGCTACTTCTGATAGCCGTTCTTCAATCACTCCTGCTGAAGTGGATGCAACCCTCTGTTCCCTCAAAACCTCCTTTCAGCCTTGATCTCTTATCTTCTATTTTCCACCAGCGACAGTACAGAGGTTGGTTCTGACACATGGTCTTTCTACCATTCCCTTGCTCACTTTGGAAAAAAAAAAGAAAAGAAAAAAAAAAACAAAACATATCGGTCATGGGAGAAAATGACTTAGGTCCCTGTCATGCCGACCTATTCTTCGAGAAAAGGTGGAAACACCCTCGGGAATAGGGGAATTTTTTTTTTTTTTAACAAAGAAGAAGGAAAAAAGAAAAAACAAGCAAATCTATTATGAGAGAAAAGGAAGCAATTCCCTGTCATAGCAGGCCTTGTTCCAAGAAAAGGTGATAAACACCCTTGGGCGAGAAGCTGGCTGTGGAAAAGGTGGTAACACCCAGCAGTCCAGAAAGTGGATTCATTGATTGATATCCCTCGGATCCAATTCCGAAGCTGCCTCCCTTGGTACGCTGTGTCATGGGTCTTTCTGCAAAGTGACTACCTGTCCTCTAGCAGACTACATATTCCTATCCAACACAATATTCGATTTGATGGCTACCTCCCTGGGTACGCCTCCTCAACAACTGATGACGCGATCTTCATCGACAAACAATCGAGTGATGTGAGCTTTCATCCTAACCGGATGGGGAAGTGAGTATGGGCTGCCCTCCTGTATCTATCAACAGAGAGTGAGACAGAGGGTGGGGCGAGAGACCAGTCTTTTCCCTTCAAATCGAATGAGAGGTGAGAAGTGTGAATGAAGTGTTGCACGCACGGGATGGGCCTCTCAAAGCACAAAGCACAATTTGTTCTGTGCATTGCACTATAAGGCTCCCTTGCCTTCCTTCTCGCACCGTATGCTGGCACAGGGCGGGATGCACAGTTGCACCATCAAATGCGCACAAGGCATACAACCTTTGCACAAGTGACTGTGAGGATTACATCAATGGGTTTCAGGAAAAGGTTGCCCTCCTGTATCTATCAACAGAGAGTGAGACAGAGGGTGGGCTGAGTGTGACTGGAGTTTCTTCAATCAATTACCGAGAGGTGAGATTGAGGGACGTTACGACACTTGGAGTCAGGTATGTTCCCGTTTCCCTATGCACCCACGAGATGGGTCTTTACCATCAACACAAGACACATCACCCTGTTCTGTACACGACACTGTAAGGCTCCCTTGCCTTCCTCCTTGCACTTATGTCAGACGGGATGGACGCACTAATGCACCATCAACTCTGCACCCTGGCATACTCCTTTCTGCACCATTTCCCCCTTGTTGATTCCTCAACCGGGTATGAGATATGGGTTTTAATCATTCTTCCGCGAGTGATATTAGTCATGGGGCGAGTGACTGTTCTTTCATTTCAATTGAGTGACTGTGAGTTGAGTGCGATATCCCTCATCGACAACGAATTTCCTGCGATTCCTTCCATCAGCTACCTCCCTGGGTGCTGCTGCGTGGTCCCTGCCATGACGAACGTATGCCAAGAAGATGCCTTGGTCCCTCTAGCGCCGACAACCACACTGGACGTGCCGTTGACACTCAACCTTGATTCTTGACGAAACGGGCCAAGTTTTTCTAACCCTACAACTTCTGTTTCTTAGTGATGTTCATGTTTTAAGTGTGGGGAAGTTAGTGGATGGTCTGTGGCATGGTCCTAGGTCCCTAATGTTCGGTTAACCCTATCCGTTAAGGTCTTAAGTGTGGGGACGCGTCCCTGCGCGTCTACATTGCATACTCATCTACATATGCCTTATCTTGCTCATGCATGTATACCATGACTTGCTTTTACCTTCCTGGGGTCCCTTCCCACCCGCCCGGTTATGTTTCACCCACCCTTGGGACTGTTCCCTTGCAGTATTCCTTCATTCCCTGATTTTGAGGTTTTTCCATGTGAATGCACCCTACGTTCACTTAAATCCAAATCCAACCTTATAGCCCTGTTCCTCCCATTGAAGGTCCATTTTTCCTTTTTACCTGCCCCTGTTCCGGTGCACGGTTTTTGAGTTATTAATTTTTGAA
Organism: Lygodium microphyllum; assembly: GCF_053477565.2. Classification (NCBI taxonomy): domain Eukaryota; kingdom Viridiplantae; phylum Streptophyta; class Polypodiopsida; order Schizaeales; family Lygodiaceae; genus Lygodium; species Lygodium microphyllum. Next base: position 100,208 of record NW_028229658.1, read on the forward strand.
GCATTTTACGCAATTTAGCTGGTTTTCCATGTGAACGCGCTTTTCTTGCTTCGGAACCGTGATCTGACATCATAGCCCTGACCAAAGCTTTTCCCCTGACATTTTTCCTTTTTATTCCACATCATTCCGATACACGGTTTGTCCGTTATTAATTTTCCGGCTTTTCGCGACTTTTTCGTGCGTATTTTTGACATTTTTCCATGTGAACTTGCCCTATTTGTATCGGAATTCCAATTTGACTTAATAGCCATGTCCCCTGTGCCCTCCCCTCCCTTTTTCCTTTTTCCTCCACCCTTTTTCGACTTCTCGATTTTCACTTATTAATTTTTAAATGAGTTTTCGGGAGTATTTTTGGAGTTTTTTACATGTGAACCCCTCCTATTTCCACCGGAACTACGGTTTAACGTGATAACCCTGTGCCACTCCTTCCTGCGGACATTTTTCCTTCTTAGTGCATGTCATTCCGGTAAACGGTTCGTCCGATATTAATTTCCAATCCCATTTTTGGGTTTGTTTTTTGGGTTTTTCCCGTGTGAACGCATCTTACCTTAGTCGGAATTCTGCTTTGACGTAATAGGATTGTCGGGCACATCTTTTTGCACAGTTTTCCTTTTTTCCGCACTTCATTCCGATGCACGGATCTTTCGATATTAATTTTTAAATTGCGTTTTTGGTTCGTTTTTTGTGTTTTTTGCACGTGAACGTCCTTTACCCCTCTCGGAACCCCCGTCCCGTATTTTTCCTGTTTCCCTCCTGTCGTCCTGCCCACTTTTCGTTTTTACGCTATTTCGTTTTGACATCCGGATTGAGAGTTATTAATTTTTCTTTATTTTTACATTTTTCGCGCGCCCGTTGTGCGCGTGAACGCGCCCGTTTTCGATTTAACGCGTCTCCACGCGCCCCGGTCGTGTCCGCGTACCCCGTACCGTCATCCCCGCGTCATTTCAATCCCATCACGGCAAATTTTTTTTACCCCGCCCCGCGCACGTGCGCGGGACAGGCATCCGCCTCCTCTTGACCCCGCCCATCCTCCCTAGCCCCTGCTCACCCCCTCCTGCCCGCCCACCCATTTCATTATTATTATTATTATTATTTATTTTCTTTTTATTTTTGTTTTTTAAAACAACTCCCCTCCCGCCTCAACCGTCTCTCTCTCTCTCTTTCTTTCTCTCTCTCTCTCTCTCTCCCTCTCTGCACGTACTCTCCCTTCTCTTCTTCCTTCTTCCTTCTCCCTCCATCTGCACCATCTCTCTCCTCTCCCTTCTCTCTCCTCCTTCTCTCCTGCCACCATCGCCTTCTTCTTCTTAATCTCCCCTCTCCTCTCTTCTTCCTTCTTCCTTCTCCCTCCATCTGCACCATCTCTCTCCTCTCCCTTCTCTCTCCTCCTTCTCTCCTGCCCGCCATCGCCCTCTCCTCCCTTCTTCCTTCTCTCTTCCCTTCTTCTCTCTCTCCCTCCTTCTCTCCTTCTTCCTGCCGACCTCCTCCACTCCCTTTCTTCCCTCTTCCTCCTTCTTCCTCCCCCTCTTCCTCCTTCTTCCTCCCCTTCTCTTTCCTCTCCTTGCCCCGCCGCCGCCGTCGTCTGCGTCAGTGCCGCGCCGCGCCGCCAGAGTCGCCGTCGCGCCCGTCGCTGCCGCGCCGCGCCGCCAGAGTCGCCGTCGCTGCCGTCCCGCGCCGGCCGAGCCGCCACGTCGCCGAGCACGCCGCGCCGTCGCCGTCCACGCCGCCGCAGCGCGCTCTCCGCCTCCACCTCCCCTCGGCGCCGACTCCACCTTCCTTCTCCCCTCCCCTCCACCTCCCACCTCCAACTAACCTAGGTTAGTACCTAACTAACCTAAGTTAGTCACTAACCAACCTCAGTTAGTCATTCACTAACTCAGTTAGTCACTAACCTAACTTAGTTACCACTTAACTAACCTACCTTAGTTAAAACTTAATTAACTCACTTAGTTAGACTTAACTAACCTAGGTAGTTTTTCCTGACTAACATGACTAACCTAACTTAAGTAACTTAAGTAACCTAAGTAACTTACGTAACTTAAGTGACTTGTGACTTATGTGATTTATGTGATCAAGGTGACTTAATTAATCACAACATTCATTTTTTTCATTAAAAAATTTCAAAAAAAATTCTAAAAATTCCTTCTGTCTTTTGTTAATTTTTGGACCTTTGTCTGCTAGGAATTGCCTTTCCTATAATTTTAGAAAAATTCATCTTTCCTAAAATTACCCATAAATTGCCAAAAAATTTGGAAAAATCATTTAAAAATTGTAAAAACTTGTAAAAAATTCTAAAAACCTTCTAAAAAATTTCCCTCACCTCCCTTGCTCATTTTCCATTTATTCAAATAGATAAAAAATTACAACTAAAAATACAATAAAATAAATAAAAATAAAAAACCAACATAAATCAAATTACCACATCTGCTAAGGTGTTATTTGTTGTTTCATCAGTGCTTTTTGCTTTTCCTTTCCTGGGACTCTTCCGTGCGCATTCCTGCATTTCATACACACCCTGCCATGTATTTATTTTTTGTTATTTCTTTATTTATTTTCCCCCTTAATCACAATTAATTGTTAAAATAAACCCTTTAATCCACCCACCGTTTCCACGCGCATTCGCGCTAAATACACATTTTTTTAAATTAAAATAAACCAGCCGTTCACTTTGCACGCGCTACGTGCGCTACAGAGGCACTCTAAAATTTTAAATTAAAATCAACCAGCCGTCACATGAGCACGCGCTGGCAAAAAAGCGCTCCACATCACCTTAAATTATAATCAATGAATTGCATTTAGAGACCCAGTCAGAAATCGAAGTCCGGGAATCGTATAACTGCACCGTTTAACCTAATAATTGGTAATTAAATTTATAATAAGGAACCGCCGTTTTCTTATTAAGGTTTATCACCTAATAAAAATTCACCCATTTGTAATAATTGATTAAAATCAATCCTTCATTAAATTAAATCCCCCCTCACTGCACTTAATCCCTTTTTTAATGAAGCGTTTCGTGGGATGGGTATACGCAGTTCTTAGTGTTGTTTTCCATGGTCCAGTCTTGGTTCTATCACAGATGTCGTATTGATATGTGTCGGATATGGTATGGTTTTGGTTTCCTGTCTTAGTTACGGTTAAGGGTACGGTATGCAGTTTTTTTTCTTTTATTGCCTGATACGGGGTTCAGGGTGTTTGTCTGATGCATCGCATGAAGCTTTCGGTCGCATTTGTCTCGAGGTCATGTCAAATTTTTTCTAGGATGTGGTTTGCTTGGGGTTAGTAGGTCGTGTTACGTTTTGATTGGTAATTCTCTTATCCTTGGTTTTTGTATGTTGCTTTGCAGGCATTCACCTTGATTGTCTGTGTTTGTGGTGTGTGTAAAATCATCTGAATGGCGCCTTCTCATGCTCCTCCCCCTATCCAATACGTCCCACTAGTCAGTAGGGATTACTCGTCCCTACTTACTTTTGAGCCCCTCACGAAGGCAGGGCTTGCTGCTTTTGTGGCCACTCCTTTTCCATTACTTCCAGAGGATCCGTCCGTATGTGATGAGTTCCTGGCCTCTTACAGCAAGAAGACAGGAGTAGTCCAAGGCATGTCTATGACATTGACGTCTCGAGGCTTAGGGAAGGCTTTGTCCTTACCCTCCAAAGGGAAACCTTTTGTGACCACTCGTCAGCTCTTCTCTAATGAAGAGATTCTCAAGCTATTGCAGAAGCAGACAAGGGAAGTCCTTGATGTTAAGAAAGTGATAAACTCTTCAGGAGTTTCGTTTTCTATGATTACTGATCATGTCTGGAAGACTATGTGCCAGTTCCTTCAGGACAGGTTCATGCCTGCCAAAACGCCATCCCACTATTTGTCCAAAGAGCTTTTCACAGCTTCCAGGATGGTGCTGAAAGGAGTTGCCATTGATTGGAGCACATACCTCCTTACTAAGATTGATCAGCATTTTGTTAAAGTCACGAGGGGTAATGTTACCAATGTTACCTATGGATCCTATTTGTCAGCCTTCTTGACCTATTCAGGTTTACAGAAGATTGTACCTCCACCTTCTCCATCAGATCCAGTACCTCCTCCTCCACCTTCCGAAGAGTCAGCACCTATTGACATTGAGGATGATGATTCTCCGCCTCCCCTGGTCATACAGCGCAAATGCTTGAAGAGGGTAGCGGACAAAGCCCTTGCTGTACTTCCCTCAGTGCCTATCCCTGCTACTTCTGGCAGTGAACTCCCTGGGTTTCTCACTTGCAATAACCTATTCAGGGCACATAGAGAAGGATCCTTGGAGATCTCAGTTCCTTCCTTAAATAGTCTCGTCTCAGGAGATGCCATTCCTTTCCTCTGCAAGGATATTCAAAGTTCCATTGAGTTGTCAGTGACAGCCTGTGTTCAACAGCTGTACGCATCTTTCTATGAGGAGCTCATGCAGTCCAAAGACCAGTTGCATAAGGCAACATCTGAATTAGCTTCTACTAAGGATACCCTAGCAGATCTATTTAAGCAAATGGAACAGCAAACCCAACTGGTTACCACTCAGAGTGATGAGATTTCTTCATTGAAAACCCAGTTACTAGAGGCTCAGTCACAGGTTACTAGCCTTTCAGCAGAGAAGGAGAGGATGTCCAGTGAAGCGAAAGAATTCCAAGTTCAATTAGATGACAAGCTTTCAGCTTTACAAATGGCTAATGACACAGTGGCCAACCAAGCCTCCCAAATCCAGCAGTTGCAAGATCAGCTTGCAAAGTCCCGCTCTGTTCCTCCAAGCCCTCCTGTTTCATTAATTCCTTCTCTTTCACAGCAGGACTTGGCTGCCCTACAGAGACAGGCTACTTTGTGCCCTCTATTCCAAGACAAAGTGGAAAGATTGCAGTCCAGAATGGACTTGTTATGGTCTACCTTTGAACAGTTTCAGGAATATGTCTTACCTGACCATTCTTTCTTTGTCCACTACCACTTACAGAAGCTGGTCTTCTATATGAAGCTTTCCACGATGGATTTACCTTTTCCAGAGGATGGCTGGAGTGGGGCTTGGTCTGCTGAGTTGTTGACAGAGGTAGTCAGAATGCTCTTTGAAGATTCTGTCACGCCAGACACCATACTGATGTCATACATGTATCTCCGAGGAGAATTGTTAATTCCAGATGAGGTAGATATGGCATGGTATGTGGGGGATGTGGTCTTACAGGCTGTTCTCTATGTCAATCATTTGGAGTTGCGCATAGCTGATATGTTCCAGAGTTATTCCTCCAAAGTAGCTGATTGTCAGGATAATTCGTGGCATTCCATGATTGATTTGGTGGTCCTCAATCAAAGACAAAACACAGCTCCTACCTTTGTACAGAGTACTAACCAACTGAGGATGGACCTCTTAACTTATCTTTCCAAACATAATCCATTTGATGCTACTTTCTTTGATGCCTATCAGAGACGATCTCTCTTGGGACCTTCTGTTCCTACCCTCCTTTATTACCAACAATTGGCTCACCGCTATGCTATCTATTTTTCCCTTTGTCAAACAAATTCCACAGTAATTTTACCACTTCTTTTCCAACCTTTCAATTTCCCTCAAATTCCTATTTTCACTTACTGTTCCTTTATTGAGGATAGGGTATTTTCCCCTTCTCCACCCTGTCCTTCACCCCTCATTAATGTTCCTTCCACATTTCCTATTTATCAATTAACACCGTTCCTTGGTGATTCCTTACAAATTTCTGCCACTCCTTCTTTAACCTTTTCTTCCTTTTATGATTTTTCCTATCCTTCCCTACATCCACTTTCCCTTATTCCATTACCCTCTCCTAACACTTCCATATCTCAACCACCTCAGTTGGTTAGTGACTGTGCCGGTTTTGATACTCAGATTTCCAGAAGAAGGGGATGGAGTTCGGATGATTGCCTTACAGGACCGCAGATTAATTGGCCAGTAATTCCAGGGGAATGGACAGTTTCAAGTCAAGCTTATCAAAACTATGTTCATTTTGCCCAACAATATTCACAGTCTGCAGATCCCTCAGTGAGATTAACTGCTCACTTTGCTTGGTACCTAGCGTATATGCATAGGCACTCTCATACTGATTCAAAGCCTATTCCAAAGTTGTGCATGAATGTCAATGTAAGCATTGATCCCCAACAGCTGGAGATACTGTATTTTCATGCCCTCTGTTTGCCTAGCAGATACTTAGTCCTGTTGGAAAGGATGTGTTGTCTCCAATTTTTTCAAAATCCTCCTAAAAACTTTGTAGATGAATCCTTATCTATGGATCGATTCAGACAATATCAATCTTTTAAGAGGGATCATCTTCATTGATGCCTTTCCAATGTATACTGCAAGCTTTTTAATGCCAAACTCTTCTTTTTGAAGAAGTCATTCAGATGGTTGGGTTGTGTATTAGTGTTTGTGCTGTGAGTTCATTTATGTCAAACGAACGTGGTGGTTTCCTATTGGATTTTGTGTACGAGCTATGTTTTGGAGATTTTTTGAGTTGGGGTCGTGGTTGGAGAGTTGAAGCTGATGCTGATGAAGAAGAAGCAAACTCTTATATCCTTTACAAATTTGTGGTGATTTTTAGTTTGATAAGAGGTGTTAATGTGTGAAAGAGTTTTCCTTTCTTTGTATTTTTATATTAGAAACAGGTTATAAGTTGGGGTCGTGGTGGATGGATTCTTTTTGAAAAGATATTGAAGATCAAAGTGAAGCTTTTCCTTGAACTTGTATTACCTTTTTCCTGGGTCGCGAGGACGCTTCCTTATTAAGTGTGGGGATATGTTGAGTGTTGAAATGACTTGTTTTTTGGCTGATTTTTGTTGTTTTTGAGAGCTGAATGGTTGATTTTAAGGGATGATTGATTGATTAGGAAGTGGATTGAGAGTGTTTTGGATGATATTGATTGTGTTTTGGAAGATTATGATGTTTGTTGGTGATTCTGTGATGTTCTGATAGGTTCTGAATGGTTCTGTATACCTTCTGTTTTGTTCTGTTTTGGTCTGTTTTTGTTCTGATTGTCTTCTGTAAAGAGGGATGGAGTATAGATTGATGAAGAATGAGATATTGTGAAAGCTTAGTGAATGGTTTGTGAGAGTTTTGAATGATTTGAGAGTGAGTTATGTAGTTCTGATGACCTTCTGTAACCTTCTGTAGGTCTTCTGTAGGTCTTCTGTACTGTTCTGTACTGTTCTGTACTGTAACTGTTCTGGTACTGTTCTGGTACTGTTCTGTAGACTGTTCTGTAAGTGTTCTGTGGAATGTATGTGTGATTTTGGAAAAGTTTTCTAGCCTTGGAAAGAGGTGAATACAAGTGCAAAAGAGCTGAAAGAAGTGGAAGAAGTAGCTGTTGAAGACTCAAGAGAAGACTAGAGTGAAGTGACAGTAGTGAGCTGTGAAGAGACACTGTAGTGACTCTGGTGACCTTTCATATCAGACATACCTCTTGGGAGGGGTATCCACGACCTAAGAGTGATTATTGAGAGTAATTTTTTGAGAGATTGTAGTGAGGATATGATGTATTATTGATGGAGTGTGTGAGAGAGAGTCAGAGATAGCCAATTCTATTGAAACAGAGTGATTGTATAAGAGAGATTGAGAGAGAAGACTATGAAGATATTGAAGATGAATACTATGTGATGTATTTCCATTCAAAGATGGTGTACTTCTTTGCTTTCTTTGTTCTATTGATGGATTTTGTGAAGATGTTGAAGAATATTAAAAACCGTGGGAGATTTACATGATGCTGCATGAAGATTTGTTGTGCCTGGTGTTCTTTTCTTCATTGTGATCATATGAAACATGATAAACAAGCTTGTTGATGTTACAAGATAGATTTTCTTGCAAGAGAATTCCCTTTTCCTTGGTGTTCCTCTCGGGGCTCCATTAGTCCTAAGGCATTTCAGTCTATACCCAGTCTGGTTCTCAACAAGAGCAAGCCAATGCTGAAAGACTGCCAAGACATTGGACTTCTACTTTATGGGATAAGCCCACACTTTCCTAGAAAAATCGTCAATGAAGGTAACAAAGTACTTCGCGCCACCCATAGACATACAAGGCATGGGCCCACAAACATCAGAATGTACCAAAGCCAAGGGTTCACTTATGCGTGGCCTATCTGATTTCTTATGCGTAGACCTATTCTGCTTACCATAAAGACAATGATCACACGAGTCAAAACATGCATAGTCTAAAGGTGGAAGATACTGCAAACCAGAAAGAATTTTCATTCCCTTCAAAGACATATGCCCCAAACGGGCATGCCAAAGTGATACATGTGGGATAGAACCCACTGACAAAACATGATCAACTATAGGACCATCCACTACAAGAGGATAGAGGCTGCCAGCCTTGGCACCTCTGGCCACTGCCTCTGGTAATCTTCCAGGCAAAGTCTCCAAAACCAATGTGAAACCCTGCATCATCCAGCTGACCTACAAACATAAGGCTGTGCGTAAGCATAGGTACATGACGTACATCCCTGAGCACAAAAGAATTACCAGTGGAAAACTGCAACTGTATGTCACCACTACCCACAATAGCCAAAGACCTGTCATCTCCAAGCTTGACTGACCCTGATACAATGCGGTAGGAGTGGAACCACTCACGATAAGGCGTCACATGAAAAGACGCGCATGAATCCAAAAGCCAACACTGTGCATATATGCTAGGAGTCTCAGTCAACTATGAGCTGTCAAATGAACTAGCTGCCAAGATAAACTCATCACCGTTAGATGGCTCCTCAGTCTGCGTAACATTGATCTCTTCGATCTTTACACTGGACTTCACAGGTACAATACTACGATCAGAAGACTTTTCCTGCACTTTATCCTTCCCCTTGTCCTTGCACTTCTCATTGCGCAACTCATGACACTGTGGTTTGATATGGCCCTTTTTCCCACAATGATGGCAAGTGACATTAGCATTGCACCCATGCGACTTACTACGCGACTTTCCATGAGACTTGGACCGACCCTTCTGAGAGTCATGGCCACGGCCATTCCCACGGTCATTCCTGTCATTCTTGCCTCTAACTGTCAAAGCATGAGAAACACGAGAGGCATCCAAGTTCTTCCTGTTGATCTCTTCCTGCAGAAGAGCACTCTCTACATCAGACAATTTCAGCTCAGTAGAGCAGGAGCACACAAGGCAATACAAAAGACATCCCACGACTCTCCAAGAGTCCCAAGCAAAAAGAGTGGGGTCACCTCATCGAGAAATGTGATACCCTGCGATGTCAAATTCTTCAAGATCACATGGAACTGGCTCAAATGAGCAAACATCGTCGCATTCTCCTTCATGCGCAGATCCATGAGCTGCTTGAGCCAATACATCTGACTAGCCAGGCTCTTCTTATCATAAAGATTCTTGATCTTTTTCCATAATTGCCATGCAGTCTGTGCCTCATCCCCTACATTGTAATGAACCTACTCAGTCAGAGAGAGTATGATGGTGGACTTACAGTATGCATCCAAGTCAAACCAGTCATCATTGCTCATACCTGCAGGCTGCTACCTGCTCAATTGAAGTGGCTTTACATGGTTCTTCTGCACCAAGTCCTGCCAAATCTGGCTCTTCCAATAGCCATAGTTGGTACCATCCAACTTTGTGATATTAAATATGGCATTATTAGTCGAAGACGAAGCCATAATGCAGGTTGTAAATGCAGAGACAGTTCAAAACTGCTTGCTGTTTTCTGCTTAAACAGCCAAAAAACCAATCCAAGGCAAAATGACTGGAAAACTAACTGAGAAGCTGCTGCCCACCAAGTATGAGGTACATTACACCAAATCAGGACATTTCAGCATGAAAAATACAACTCAGTCCACCAATAAATGCTTGCTGCAATAAATTGCAAACCTGCAATAATGAGAGCAAATTGTCCCAAAACTGGATCCAAAGTCAACTAGACAGTGCTAGGTCCAAAGCCGGGATGAAAAGGACAAAGCAAAGCCAAATGACAGTGAAAACACATGAGCTTAACACCGAGACATGCCAAATAGCATCTGCCAGTAAGAGGCACACCCCCAGACAATCTAGGCAAGATGTACCTGCAACTGCCAAAACCTGACACAAATAGGTGTCTGCCCAAAATGAAAGCGGATCCAAAGCAAGAGACTCAGCTCATAAGCAATCCAGAGACCAATACATACATCAATGCAACATCCAAAGGTCGAAGGGTAATCCCAAAGTCTCAAAAAACATCCGCTCAAAGTTGTATCCAAGACATGAACTGCTCAAAGTCGGTCATACATACACTATGCTCCCACTGGCACAAACGGCATACAGGCGAGCTAAAGATCTCAAACAACCCAAGACAAAGTACCAGTGACAAGTGACCAAGTCAATGCGTCAGACGCATCCAAGAGAGCATGACATACATGAAGCAACTGTCGTAGCAACCATTGAGCAAGACATAATCCCAATGGCAAGATCTCTATCAAGTCAATACATCCAGTAGCAACCCAAAGTCAATATCCCTGTGAGTCAAAAGTGCTCAAAACATCCAAATCGGAGCTCCAAAATATCTGTCAAGCATGGATGAACTAAGGGGCATCAACCACGGACCAAAGCATGTAATGCCTAGAGCTTATCCGTCAAGTACAAACAATAGGCATAAGCGGCCCAAATGCCAGTCAAGTCGACCAAACTGCCAATGACAAACCAATAACAACGGAGTAAATGTGATGCTCAAAAGCATTCCGGAATCACGATCATGAGTTCGAAGTCGATCCCCAAAGTGTAATACATCATGGCATAACCCATAGCATACATCCGGTATCGATAGAGAAGCAATACATGTGACAAATGAGCTTCAGCCTGCTCATGTATAGTAGCTCTAAACAATCCAAAACTGTCAATTTCCAGCCCAACAACAATGCCAAATCATGGGCAAATTGAATGCATACATTCCCAAGACATTCGGGCATCAAGTAGGCCCCATACAGGCATCAAATAGCACAACCGGAATGGAGTGTAAGAAAAAATGCTAATGCCAATGTTGCTGCCCTGTTTTCAGCCTGTTATGACAGTTTATGACAGTCCCAAATCTGAAGAAATCAGCCCCAAATTATCAAGACCAATGCCCAAAGCTTGAATGACATCAAACATGAAGTCTAATAGCCCTCTTGATCAAGGTAGAGAGCAAGAAGCAATGGCCACGTGTGGAGCTGAAGTAGACGAGTGCTAACAGCCTGGAAAAATGGCACAATCTGCCTTATTGGTGCTGAACTTGCTACTGCTCGACGTGGGTTGAAAGGGGGTAATGGGGGGACTCAAGAAGGGCCTATCAAAGGCCTATGACAAGCCTCTTTGAGCCTTGATAGGTGTAAGGCACAATATGAGGGGAATAAGCTTCAAGGGTTTGAAGCCATGGCTATCCTTGCTGTTTGCAACCTGTAGACTGAAATAAAACCCTAAAAGAATGATCAAATACCTTAGTACCAATGCCTTGAAGGTGCCTCAATAGACCGGGAAGGTGCTCGGGAAGCTGGGGAGTGACGCGAGCTCAGGGAGATCAGATATGGCTACCGGGATGGAGATCCAATGCAAGAAGGGAGTCAATGTGAAGTTAAGCAAGCACCGAGAAGAGTTCGAGCAATCGGAAGCCATGCTCTGATACCAGTTGAAAGGGATGAGAGGATCGAAAGACCATGCATGAGCTATGGCGGAGAGCAAGAGCAAGAAAAGAGAGAGAGAGAGACAAATGGGAACTCCAACAGTCACAATGTGTGACTGGGCCTTCCTTTATTCACTAGTCAATAAAATAATAAAGAATAAGTGTGACGGAAATGGGCGCCCGCCACCTGCAGTGTGCAGTGGCGGGTACTGTCAGTGTAGTAATACACGGGGTGGCACGGCGGAGGCGTCTTTACCCCAATATAGGCAAACTCAACTAGTGGCAAATATTGAATCCACTTTTTGGGTTTGCGACAACAATGTGTCCTTAGCATATCCTCAATAACTTGGTTGACTCACTCCGTTTGACCGGTTTGGGGATGGTAAGCTATACTAAAACAGCGTTGAGTCCCAATGGCTTCAAAGATAGCCCTCCAGAAATGTGATATGAAGAGAGAGTCACGATTACTAATGATTCTTTTGGGCAACCTATGCAGTTTGAATATCTCCTTGATGAATAACCTTGCAATGTCTGAGGCTTTATAGTTTGTCTTAATAGGAATAAGATGTGCAACCTTGGTGAGCCTATCCACCACAACCATAATGGAGTTGTATCCTCCCGGAACTTGGGGTAGGCCAACAAAAAAATCCATACTAATGAATTCCCATTTCATTTGGGGAATGTCAAGTGGTTGCAACTTCCCTGGCATAATGTCGGCCTTAATGCGTTGACAAGACAGACATTCAGTGAGATATTTGAAAACATCACCTTTAAGCCTATCCCAATAATAGCTCTTTTTGACTGCATTGAGGGTCTTGGCATAGCCAAGATGTCCTGAAAAAAGGGAGTCATGAGCTTCCCAAAGTATTTTCTGCTTGAGTGACTGGCTTGCCGATATACATAATCTCATTCTATAGTAGACAAGTCCACTATTGATAGAGAATTCTAGATACTTTGCATGTGGCTTCAGATCATGATCCTTGATAGGGATCTCCCTTAGCAATTTCTGATAAGTTGGGTCATGGCATGCCTATTCTCTAGTTAGCTCAAGAATTGGGTTGTTTGGCATGGATACTTTTGTGGCTAGAGATTTGGCAGTTGATGGATTTTGCAAGATTAGAGAATTTAGAAATGCCTTGCCGCGACTGAGTGCATCAGAAACTAAATTCTCATTTCCAGGCCGATATTTGATTTCAAGATCATATTCCTCCAGCACTTCAATCCATCCACATTGCCTCATATTGAGCTCATTTTGGGTAAAGATCCATTTAAGACTTTTATGATCCATCACTAGGGTAAAGTTGTTACCCAGCAAGTAGTGTCTCCAAAGCTTGAGAGCATGGATGACAGCTAACAACTCCAGATCGTGGGTAGCATAATTCCTCCCATGGCTCTTCAGTTTCCTTGAAAAGTATGCTACAGGGTGACCTTCTTGCATAAGCACACATCCTTAGGCAAGTGTGCTAGCATCAGTGATTACTTGAAAGTCCTTACTAAGATTTGGAAGTTTTAAGATGGGTGTTGATACCAAGCTTTGCTTTAGTTTATCAAAGCTAGATTATTCAGCAGTTGACCATACAATTGATGTTTGCTTCTTCACTAGATCTGTCAGCGGTGCTGCAATCAAAGCATAGTTTTTGATAAAGACCCTATACCATCCTGTCAATCCAAGAAAACTACGTATTTCTCTGATAAATGTTGGTCGGATCCACTTGTAAGGAAGTGATTAAGTTGCTAATTAGTTGAGGTTTAGGAAGAATAAAACCTCTAAATTTGGTTGTCCAAATGTGATTAATGAGAGAATATTTGGTTCATTGAAGAGGTCGGCCATTAATTGCCCTCATCTTTTAATCCAGGTCAGGGGTCACCTTTTCGGTCGTCTATTGTCTTGGAGCTTGAGAGATTTTGTATTTTCGAGATTTTCATACGAACTTCGCATTTGTTTGCTCCCGCATTTTCTTTCTACACACTATTCTCTTTTACCATTCCTTTTGTTGCACTTGCTTCTATCACTGTGAGATTCTTGCTCGGTTCATTTGCTAGAATGTCTAGCAATACTACTTCAAATAACACAGGCGCAAGCACACGTAAATACAAGCTATCTATTCAGCTAGATCCGATTTACACATCTTGGAGAAGTATACATCATCGAGTATTGATAGATGAGATTGAAGCCAACAGGTTGCGAACACAAGGAATGAAGCATATAGATTTGTGGGTGGATGGAAATATTTATCCTAGGGATCCTTCTACAGGTAAACCACCTCCTTTTTTGAATGTCCATGACTATATCAGATATGCTGGAGAAGGTTACAATGGAATGCTTGGCTACTGTATGAGGTTATACTCTGCATCTTACACATATATAGCTCAAATGCACGAAATGAAAAAAGCACTAGAAACTACACAAACAAATATTTTAGAGTTGACAAGTCAGATTGATATTTTGAAAAATGTTAACAAGTCATTGCAGGATAAGCTAACACGCTTGAGAGAAACTCCAGTAGGATTTAGAGAGAGGAAGAGACCATTAAAAAATATAACCAGCTTGTGTGAGAGAGCAAAGAAAAGGAGACTAAATCTTACAAAGAAATATGTCTCTAACATACTAGGCATAAATATCCGAGAGAATGAGGAAAGAATCAAACTTTTGAAGGAAACCATGAATAAGAAAGATATTTTGAGGATTCTTAAGTCACCCAAAATGTGGATTTGAGAGGTCCAACTCTCAAAGAGTTAGTGAAGGATTTAAAAGGCACAGTGAAAGCAAATGAAATTGTAGAGACATGTGATACTGTGGGTATAAGTCGAAAAGGTTATCGTGCTATCTTTGGATTATGGTTTAAAAATCTTAAACGCAATAGGGTAACTATATTTGGATTGCCCCAAGCCCTTGCAGTTTCGACTGCAAGAATTGCCATGAATCGCAAGATTCCACATGTTTTTGGAGATTACATTCACATCGAAAGGTCTATGTCCTATGAAAAACAAAAAAAACATGCAGTTTTTTATTACAATGAGTTTAACAATACATGGGTTGATCTAAAAAAGGTGCAAATTGCAATGGTTCACATGTATAAAATCATAGTAGAAGAAAGTTATGGTGTTCTAAAGTTTGCCTTGAAGTTGGATGAAGCACAGATTCAAAAGGGACAGAAGATGGAAAGAATTAGCATTTGCCTCATGAACATGGCATTGGACCATGGCAATGGTGAGGGCCAAGCTCCATTGCATAAGATCCAATCCGAGATGGAGATTTGGTGGATTGGTGCAGCCCAGGTACCAATTGAAAATCATCAAACGTTGAAATGGTTGTTCAACCTTCAGGTATTCCAAATATCATTAAGTCTCAAAGTGAAGGCGAAATGTTGGTAGTTGATGGGGTTGGTAAATTTAATGTGGAATGGTATATGAGTGCTGATTTGAAAACTATCAAATGTATGCTTGGAATATGTAATGGTGCAAATGCAAAATATCCTTGCATTTATTGCATGGAAAGTATTGGATCCAAAGATTGGAGTAGTTTGCAACCAGTAAGAAGAGCCCCAAATAGAGACTCTATAGATTTGAGTAAATTTAAAAACATAGAAGACATTTGGGATCCCATTCTTTCCATCTCTCTTAAGAATGTTCATATTTGTACTTTGCATGCAGAGATTAGAATAATCGATGAGCTTCTCAGGTTGCATCTTGACTACACATATTCCATTAAGCCATTATCTTTATCAGATGAGTGTATTGATAAATGCGAGGCATTGCTATCGAAAATGGGATTTCATGGGGGCCAAGTTCACTTGAGAAAGGATCCAATACTTTCAGGAAAAACAAGAGATATCTTGCCCGATGTCTCTATGGGAGGCTCAAAAGCTAGACGATTCTTAGGAAACCATTCAGGAAGGCAGGTGAATGCGGCTTGGGAGTGTTGGAGAGAGCTATGTGAGATCACAACAAATGTTGCAAGCACGCCGAGGCTTGCATTTCTTAGAATGGAGGTCTGGATACACCTTGATGTTTTTCTGAAACTCCTCAGGCAACATAAGACAACATATACATATGCGGAAGAGTTCAAAAGATCAATCACAAAGCTTGTTCAGGCGATAAAAGAGGCATGGGGAGAAAAAGATATCACTTTTTATCTGGTAAAGTAATAATTATTTAATATGGGCTTATTTTGATAGGTTTTTCAATTGGTATAAAATTAGTGTTACTTTGTATTGCAGCATATTCTTCATATTCATGGACCTTACTTTGTGGAGGAGCATGGCCCCTTAGCAACTTATAGTAACCAAGGCATGGAAAAATCCCACTATCAAGCACACACAAGTTATTTTCGAAGCACAAGGCATGGGGGAGGAGTTACAAAAAGCAATGCTTTGGAGGAGCTATTCAATTGGTTTTTTCGACGACAACTTCAAAGAATGCAGATAAAAGACGGCAATGACACGAGCAATCGCACTTTTATATATAAGAAAGAATATATACAAAGCTAGTTTTCCAAAACTCTCACATTCTCTTCCTCCTCAGGAATCTTTCCTCTATAACGTAGAAATTTTTTTCTCTTGTAGCCAGCTATAGATTTTACATCAGTTCGGTTTGCAGCCAAGGCGTAGGATGAAAACGCCAAAAAGTATCCTGCTCTAGAAGCAGAGTAACCTGGACCGTAGCCAAAAATCCTAATTGCTGCAGTCTTTTCCAAAAACATTACTTTGTGGGCATTATATTGTAATCCTGAGAAACCTAGAAGCCTTGTAAGAGCTTTAATACAAAGTATGGGCCATGCTGCATCCTCTGAGAAACTACTATGAAGTACTAAAAAGGAATCAGGGTCAATCCTAGCCAAGTAGTGGCCGAGTGCAATGTCTTTGAATGTGTTACTAGCAGCTCTCGATCCTTTGCCACGCCCCAAGAAGTTATCTGTATCAGCAATCTCCAACTGCAAATAAAACCCATACTGAATGAGCATGAAATGTAAACCTACCAATGTGTAAAAGCAAATTCAAAATTATCTTACCACTTGATTTTCATCGTACTCCAATTTAAATGGATTCCATAAATTAATTGATGATGCTGTCTCATTGGTGTTAATTAATTCTTTAACATATTCAGACTCCTCTCTTCCAAAATTGGAAATCGCCAATTCGCTTTGAATGAGATCGAAGTCCTCATCAATAATACTCAACTCTTTCTCAGCTTCTTTGGCCTTTTCAAAACAAAGAGAGAGGGCCTCACCAGCATCAATAAACTTATCGTCTAGAGTTTCTTTATCAAGTTTGAGAATCTCTTCCTTTGATTCATTCTCTGTATCAATTATCCCATTTGCAGCATCAGAAGCCTCTGCAATAATTGCTAGACAATAATCTTCCCTGAGATTAAAAAGTTTTTGAATATTTGACAGTAAAATGTACTCCTTGTCCTTGAAAGGTATAGATGGTAGAGAAGGAACAATATGGTGAGAACTCTCATCAGTTGGAGGGTTTGTATCTCCTTGGCTCTCCTCAATGATAGTCTCAGCTTTGAAGTGAGCAACATCCAAATTCTCAGCAATAGAAGCCTCAAAATCTGCATCTACAACCTCCTCTGTTTCCTTTTCATCTACCAGATCATCTAACATGCAAAAGCTGGCAGACTTTGCTCCTTCCAACTGTTGCTCCTCAGCTTTCACAGGGTATTTGACAAGGGTGAAAACAATAAAAGCAGCAAATTTTCTCATCATCTTGTAGTTTTTGGAATGAGTGGAGCAAAATGTGTCTCTTGAATAAAACCTCTCTAGAGAGTGGGCACCACACTTCTTAGTAAATATACTGACTTTTCATTTCCTGTTGACCCAATGGGAACATGGACATATTCAATTGTGCCAACTTCAACAGAAGGACTTGCAAGATTTTCAAACTCCAAAAAGTCCTCCAAAATATATTTTTCACAAGATTTCAGAACACTGTCAAGGTCCCAATCAGGATTAAAGACATTTTTCACAACTCAATAGAATGAGAGATCCATTCCATTCTGAAGGATAAAATCAAGTAGCCTCTCTGATGGAGTGATATCAGTAAGCTCTGATACTCCTTGACCTCATTACCGACATTCGTTTCCCTAGAGATGTACTTGGCATTCTCACACTGGTGGCAGAGCATGGAGAAGAAAAAGAATGCACAGGCTCATCACATGTTGATGCCCTTGAGCCTTTTGAAAGCCTTCTTCTTTTACCAGTTCCTGGAGAAACCTTGGAGCCTAGGAATTCTGTGGGTTTAGACATGTTTATAGCTTCTGCCGATACGGCGCGATAAGAGTGAAACAATTCAGACGGATGTGCCCCCTCACGCCGTATCGGTGATTCCAGCAAGAACCTTAATGAAAGAGCCACAACGGTGGTCACACGAGCTTGGGCACTATGAGCTTGGGAGGAAAGCTGAAGGAAGACTCTGCAGAACCTCCAAAACGACGCGAACAAACAAAAGCAAAGAAGGCAAACACTCGCTCTCGCGCCGTATTAGGATAAGAGATAGAGGTCCAGAAAAAACCGAAAAAAGCCATACGGATTAGGGACACACCCTTATGTAGGCACGGAATTATGCCACCTGGCACTATCCGTTGGTCTTCGACACGTGGCAGTAGCTGTTGGCCAACACGTGGCCGATAACCACGTGGCAAACACGTGGACCGGTCGTTTGTTGACACATAGCATATGCACGATATGTGCAGACATGTGGCACAATCAACGTCGGACACATGTCCGACACATGTCATGATTGACGTGGGTATATAAGGGGTTATTTTTCCTACGTGTACACTTTACATTTCTCAAGCTCTCCCACCTTGCTTGCTGATACAGTGCGATCCAAGTCTTGCGTCTTCTGCATTTCTAATCTCTCGCGTTGTATCGGTGGTCTTTTTGTTGAGTCCTTTGCTTTGCCGGTCAAAACGAGGTGTGCCGATACGGAGCAAGTACGTTCATTCGAGGCTTTCGTAACCTCCCCCTCACGTCATATCGACCTTGTGTCATTGCCAATACGGAGCAAGGGCGTCTCTACGCTGTCTTCGTTTCCTCCATATCGCGTCGTATCAGCATTGTCGTCTCCAATACGGAGCGAGGGAGTGGTTCAGCCATCTACGCATTCCTCCTATCGCGCCATTTCGGAATTTCTCCTCTTGTATTCTCCAATAAGGAGCGAGGGCGCGGTTCCATTCTCATCGTTTTGTTCATATCGCACCGTATCGAAATTTCTCATTTCATCCCTTCTCGCGCCGATTAGCCTGTTGGGTATACAGATTTTGGCTATTTCAGTTATTATCCTTCTAGTTGTTGTATTTGCTTTTCTGGATGGCAAGGACAAAGCAAACTGCAAGAAGAGTGTATCTGGATGGGAAGGACAGTGAGGGTAGAAGAAAGTTACAATTTGATGAATCTGAGGAGGAGCCCTCTTCAAAGTTTCCTGAAGCTGGGCCATCATAGGCCCCAGAGCATTTTACCACAGAAATCCCCCCTACACCAGGTGTTGGCCTAACATCTTCCATGGAGTTAAAGAATTTGAGTATAGTGAATGTTTCTTCTCCTGAAGTCGAGGAAGCAAAGGGTGAGGCTTGCCCTGTGAAAGATTCATCCCCTACAATTGCACCTGAGCCTACATCTGCTGAAGCCACTGAACCTCCCAAGCCACAAAAGAGAAAGAGGAAGTCCAAGTTCTTCTATATGCAGAGATGTTTCAGTGAGATCAGGAAAGCCCAGAGAGCTACACAGCATGTCATTCCAAAGGCTACTTTTATAAGAGTCGTTAAAGAGATCTCTGATAGATTGTCTCAAGTGGCAACTGTCTCTAGTCTAAATAAGAAATGGCAACTCTCAGCCATTCTTGCCCTGCAAGAGGCCGCAGAAGATTTTGTTATTGATTTCATGAACGATGCTTATATTGCTGCCACCCATGCTCATAGAATCACCCTTATGAATAAAGATTTCAGCATCATCAGCAAAATCAAGTATAGGTTTGACAAAGTGTTGAGGCCCTTGCCTTCCAACGATCAAAAAGCCCTTGAAATCCTTAACATTCCCCCAAAATTGTCCAGGAAAGAGAAAAAGCTAAAGGTTGAGGATGTAACTCACTTTTACTCTACAAGGGGTTCCACCCAGCAGGAGTCTTTCTTGAGTGAAAAAAATCAGGAGGTGTTTGAAGCTGAAGACGAAGTTTACAAGAGGAAAGCCGCATCACTTGCTCCCGTCAACAGCGAGAGGATGGGCAAAGTGTATGGGTAGATTCTTGTGAATGTTTCTGCGAAACCTGAGGAGGAATATCTTAGTATATCTCCCGAGGACAAGCCCATGTTGGAAAAAAGGGATGTCCAACTATCTGACTCAGTTGTTTTTTGTTGCATAAGGTAAGACTTATATTTTTTGTTTTTTTTTGCGTAAGTAAAGTCTTATAGGTTCAAGTATATTTTGGATGAAATTTGTATTGAATAGCTTTTGCTATTGACTGCAGGGCATTAGTCTCCTCTCTCACTCTCGATATCCGTAGAACCATATATATTGTTGATCCACTTCTCTCTGTGGAACTATTTGCAAAATCTGGTTCTAATATTTCATCGTTTTTTCGTAGCTTCGATAGTATGACAAATTACCACATCTTTTTCCCTTATGTCGAAAGGTATTTTTCATTTTCTGTAGAGGAAAATTTATATTCATTTGTTTTCACCCTTCTACTCACCTCTTTTATGAATTTGCAGAGGGCATTGGAGTCTCATTTACATTAATTGTCTTTCAAGAGAAATTATATTTATGAATTCTCTCAGAGGTGTTCATGGTCAAGCACGAATGTATGTTGAAAGAAAATTACTTACTTTGATTTTATTTATAAAAAATATTTTGAACTTACAAAGCTTCCTTTTGCAGTGTTGGTAGACTCGTTTCTACATTTTTGGATACAACATACGAGGATCTTGCTGATCCTCAAAGGCCTTATACTTTTCTTCTACAAGAAGTTCCATTGCAAAGCGATGCGCATTCTTGTGGATGGAGAGTTATCTCAAATATTTGCAGAACAGTGGATTCAAAGTTGTTACAAATAGAAGGAGTGAATGTAATTTCATTTGATGTTTGTGTAACCCTTATCATGATTTCTTTTCACTAACTTATGACATTTATGTTGACATATCGAGCTCCACTCGTGATACGCCAGGGTGACCGTTGTGCATTTATGTCACCGACGTGTTAGTTGCAGACGCGGTTGGTACATCGCCCCTGAATAATAGCTACACGATAGCTATCCTTATCTACTCTAGTTTGTGGCTCAGTTAGTATGCCACCTTAGTTAGTTGAGTTTGGTTTGAGACCCATATATACAGGGTTCTTCTATTTCTTTGTAACAGAGTTCTTTTGGCTTACACAACTAAGAAGAGGAAAATTGTTTTCAGCCTCCACCCTTGTGTGTCTTCCCCCATTGTGCAAGCAAGAAAGCTTCAAGCGAGACTCCTTCCTTCTCTCCCACAATCTTGACATGGTATCAGAGCCTTGTTCGTGGTAAGGAGCTCAAGAAAGCAAGCCAAGCTCGCGGTGGTCTGGTAAGAGGAGCAGTGTTGCTTTCATTTCCTGTTTTGGGAGCAGATCTCTGCAGGTAGCACAGCTGGAAATTGCAGGAGTGCATTGTCTCAGGTTGAGACGCCCTTCGCGGTGAAGCAAGAGGGCAGTATATGCTGCGGGAAAGGGCTTTAGCCCTTGGCGACCTTGTTTTTTTGATTTGAGGCCATTTCGGGGCCGTTTTTGCAGACGGAAGTTTTCTGCACGCACTCAAGAAAAGGCTCAGTTCTATGCTGTGCGACCACTGTTCTACAGGTCGGTGAAAAGTTACTGTAGAAATTGCATCATATGCTTGTGCGCAGAGACATTGGGAGTTTCAGAATCATCCTTGGTTCCTGTTTATGCAAAATCGTCACTAGGAAGTGACTGTGTGGTCAAATACCACTTTTGCCAGTTTTGCAGATTTGCCCTTGTGAGGGTGAAGCTGTGTTTTTTGCAGTGACAGAATTTCTTGCAGTATTCTGTAATGGCGTCTGATTCTCTTTCACAGATTGTCACTGAAAAGCTTGACAAGAACAATTTCCAGGCATGGAAGTTTAGAATGACGAATTTCCTTATGGGAAAAGGATATTGGGAATTTGTTGCAGGAAATGAAGAAGAACCAGTTCTTCCTGATGTTCCCAATCAACAACAAATGCAGGCATTTAAAACATGGCATGAGAGAGCCAGGAAAGTTATGTATTGGCTGTCTATCAGTATTTCAGACTCTATGATTGTGCATATTCAGGATGCAAGTACGCCAAAGGAGGCATGGGATACTTTGTCAAAAATGTATAGCACAAATACGCAAGCCAGGAAAATGCAGCTCAAGCAAGAGTTGCATAATGTGCAAAGAGAAAGTATGAGCATCAACGACTACCACATGAAGGTGAAGAAGATTGCAGATGCACTTGCTTCCATTGGGTTGCCAGTGGAAGATGATGATTTAGTTTCCGTGACCTTGAATGGTCTAGGAAAGGATTATGCACAGTTTCGGACATCCATTTCAGTTCGTGAAAGATTTCCTGATTTTGAGGAGTTGATTGCTCTTCTAATTTCTGAGGAACAGAGAAATGGTGGTGCATCTTCTTCAGGAGGAACTTCAAAAGAAGCTGTCTTCTACTCAAATGCTGGAAGAGGTAGAGGCAGAGGTAGAGGAGGCCGATTTGGAGGCCGTGGCAGAAATCAGAATATGCAGCAAACTCAAGAAAACCAGTCCTATGGAGGAGGACGTGGTAACTCTAGAGGCAGGGGGAGCCAAAGAGGTCGTGGTGGATGGCAAAGAGGCCAAAATGCAAACAGTAATGTTGAATGCTACTACTGTGGTAAAATGGGTCATATGGCTAAAGACTGCTATAAAAAGCAGAATGACATCATGAATGGAAAACTGCAACAAGGGAATTATGCATCTTCTAGGAGACAGGGTGATGACAGAAATGAGCATTTGTTCATGGTGCAGCACATGAACAATTCTATGACAAGTGTAGAAGAAAGCAATGATGTATGGTATGTTGACTCAGGTGCATCAAACCACATGACAGGTCATGCAGAATGGATGGAGGATGCAAGGAAAATGGAAAAACCAGGATTTGTGGAGACTGGTGATGATACTGCACATCCTATTGTGCAGATTGGAAAAATTCCCTTGTCTATGCAGGGTGGGAAAAAGAAATACCTGTCCGATGTATTTCATGTCCCGAATATCACCAAGAATCTGGTTTCTGTTGGTCAAATGGTTGAGCAGGGCTTGCAGGTCAGATTTAATCCTCATGGATGCTTTGTTGAGGATATGAAAAATAAAGGTCGCTTGATAGCAAAAGGAAAGAAGAAGGGTAGAATGTTTACGTTGGATGCAGGCATGCCTGAATTGAGTGCAGCAATGTTTGCACATGGGACCGGTGTAGTTGCAGATATTGATATCTGGCATAAAAGCATTGGTCATGTTAATGTACAGCGACTTAAATCAATGCAGGCCCAAAATATTGTTGCAGGTTTGCCAAAATTCAAGGTTGCAGAAATGCATAAGGTATGTGAAGCCTGTCAGTTTGGAAAACAGGCAAGGAAACCATTTCCTAGACATGTTCAAGAGAGTAATAAGCCATTGGAATTAATCCACTCTGATGTGTGGACTACTAAAGCTGCATCTCTTGGAGGCTGTCATTATTTTGTCAGTTTTATTGATGACTATAGAAGAAAAGTTTGGGTGTATTTTATGAAAAAGAAAAGTGAAGTTTTTGGGCATTTCAAAACTCTTAAAGCTATGGTTGAAAAAGAAACAGGTCTGCAGATAAAATGCCTAAGGTCAGATGGAGGGGGAGAGTACCTCTCAAATGAGTTTGCAAGGTTCCTGCAGGAGCATGGCATAAAGCAGCAATATTCATGCAGTCATACCCCACAACAAAATGGAATTGCAAAAAGGAAAAATAGGCATATTGGAGAGGTATCTCGTGCCATGCTCAATGAAAAAGACTTGCCAGATTTTTATTGGGCTGAAGCAGTTGCTACAGCAGTCTACATAATGAACAGGACTCCCACTGCAGCAATACATGGAATGACTCCAGAGGAGAGGTATACTGGTAGGAAACCAGATATTTCTCATTTGAAAATTTTTGGTTGCATTGCCTATGTACATGTGCCAGATGAGGTGAGATCCAAGTTGGATCCAAAAGCTGAGAAGTGCATCTTTATTGGTTACTCTCTGCAGCAAAAAGGGTATAGATGCTATAACCCTTCTACTCGTAAGTTTACAGTGAGCAGAGATGTTGTTTTTGATGAGATGAGTAGCTGGTATAAACCTGTAAATGTGATTGATGATGTAGATGCACAAAATGGTAATGCTACACAGAATTCACAGCAGCAGTCACAAAATATTAGTGGACCTGGAGCGTGCTCTAGCAGTGGTTCACATTCTTCGCCATGGACAGGCAGATTGAGATCAGGAGAATCTTCGCCATGGGAAAAGAAAGATGGGAGAAAGCCATGAATGAAGAAATGGATGCCTTGGAAGCAAATGCTACATGGGAGTTAGTACCTTTGCCTAAAGGTAAGAATGCAATTGGCTGTAAGTGGGTTTATAAGGTGAAGCACAATGCTGATGGTTCTGTGAACAGATACAAGGCAAGATTAGTAGTCAAGGGGTATGCACAAACATATGGCATTGACTATGAAGAAACATTTAGTCCGGTTGCAAGGATGGCAACCGTAAGAACAGTCATTGCTATGGCTGCATCAAAAGGATGGTCTTTACATCAGATGGATGTAAAGAATGCCTTCTTGCATGGTGATTTGCAAGAAGAGGTCTATATGGAGCAGCCACCAGGTTATGTGCATGTTGTTCATCCTGAGTTTGTTTGCAGGTTGAAGAAAGCCTTGTATGGCTTGAAGCAAGCACCTAGAGCATGGTCTGACAAGATAGTACAGTATCTTGTCACTATTGGCTTTCAGATTTCCAAGGCAGATTTCTCACTTTATGTGAGAAAAACAGAGAAAGGTATTATGCTGCTTGTCATTTATGTTGATGATTTGATTATGACAGGTGACAGTGATGAAGATATCCTTTATGTGAAAATGCTATTGAAGCAGAAGTTTGAGATGAAGGATTTGGGAGAGCTGCGTTATTTCTTGGGCATTGAGGTGATTAGATCACCAAGTGGGATACAGCTCTTGCAGAGGCAGTATGGATTGGACATGCTGTCCAAATATGGGATGACAGGCTGTAAGCCTATTTCAGTTCCTTTGGAGCAAAATGTGAAGCTGAGCACAGATGCAGGTGAGCTTCTAGAAGACCCTACTATGTACAGACGCATAGTAGGAAGTTTGATTTATATGACTATTACCAGGCCAGATTTGAGCTATGCTGTTGGATTGGTAAGTCAGTTTATGCAGGCTCCAAGGAAACCACATTTGGATGCGGCTAGACGCATACTTAGGTATGTGAAGTCCACATTGCAGTATGGACTATTTTATGAGACTGGGGTTCAGATACAGTTGCATGGATACACTGATGCTGATTGGGCTGGTAGTATTTCTGATAGACGATCTACTAGTGGATATGTATTCTCTTTTGGGAGTGCTGCAGTCACTTGGAGCAGCAAGAAACAGCCTACAGTTGCCTTGTCGAGCACAGAGGCTGAGTACAGGGGTGCAGCAATGGCTGCATGTGAGGTAGCTTGGTTGCATAAGCTACTTTATGATATGCATCAGTCTACAGATGGGCCAGTTGTCATTTATTGTGACAACATGAGTAGTATACACTTGGCAAATAACCCAGTCTATCATGCTAGAACAAAGCACATTGAGGTGCATTATCACTATGTGCGAGAGAGGGTTTTACTAGGTCTTATTGATCTAGTTTATGTCAGCACAGAGGATCAGGTAGCTGACATATTCACGAAGGCATTGGGCGCAGAGAAGCTGCGCAGGTTCAGAGACCTGCTTGGTGTGCAGGAATTGGGATTGAGCTCGAGGGGGAGTGTTGACATATCGAGCTCCACTCGTGATACGCCAGGGTGACCGTTGTGCATTTATGTCACCGACGTGTTAGTTGCAGACGCGGTTGGTACATCGCCCCTGAATAATAGCTACACGATAGCTATCCTTATCTACTCTAGTTTGTGGCTCAGCTAGTATGCCACCTTAGTTAGTTGAGTTTGGTTTGAGACCCATATATACAGGGTTCTTCTATTTCTTTGTAACAGAGTTCTTTTGGCTTACACAACTAAGAAGAGGAAAACTGTTTTCAGCCTCCACCCTTGTGTGTCTTCCCCCATTGTGCAAGCAAGAAAGCTTCAAGCGAGACTCCTTCCTTCTCTCCCACAATCTTGACAATTTATTCTTACAGTGTAGAGACTATCCTGATTCATATGTTTGGTGGTTAAGGGAGAGATGCATTGAGCTGATTCTGGACAAGGCAATCACACCATATGATCCTGACTCCCCTCTTCCTCCCAAAACTTCAATGGCCAAGGGCACAATCAAGGGAAAGGGCAAGGGAAAGGGTAAGGACAATGGCAATGGTAAAGGCAAGGGCAAGGGCAAAGGCAATGGGACCACTGCTGCAGAGTCTTAAAAAAAAGGAATGCCAATGCTCTCTCCTCTGAAATTTGATCCATCCCCTCTTAAGCCCCAAGAAAAGAGACTACCTGTAAAGGTGAAATTTTTTCAACAATCAAAGAAAGGCCCTGTGAGAAAAAATATCTTTGAAGAAATCGATAAAGAATCGAAATAGCAAACATAAGCATATACGAGGCTTATTATTTTGGCTTTGTACATTTATATGAAATTTTTGTACCTCATGGTGTAATGAAAATTTTCACTTATAAATCGAATGTAATGTACATTTTATTTATATACATTCGAAAGGCAACTTGCTTCATGATAGCTTATGAGTTCCCACTAAAAAATATCTTAAGAACAGTCTATTAAGATAAATTCCTGCAAAGTTTTCATTCTCAAGGCTCAAAACTCACAATTGTGGGAGACAAACAACTCATACAAGAGAAAGAGCACTCAGCTCTTTTACCAATTGTTACGCCATTCACTTTGAACTTATATCTAGGGGATGTATTGTCTAGCAATTCCAAGGTATCCCTCACATCTTTCAGACTCCAATTGGAAGTAACATTCACCTTCTTTACTTCTTCATGCGGCAAAACGTGCACCGCAAGTTTATATGGTGTGTAATCTGTATCGGAATCCAAGGGAACCCAAATACCCAATCTTAGTTTGTATCTCCTGTAAATCAAAGCCCAAAGCAAGAGTTTGGCGAGGGATACTGTAAGCCAAAGCCAAGGATTGAGGGCATGCACTGCACCTCAAGATATCACCCTTATGGTCGCACTCTCTAGATTTCCAATGTGTCCCTATAGTGTTGTCCAAATCCTCTTCCGAAAAGTTTCTACTTAGCCAGGATACCTTCATTCTCTGTAAATTTGCTGTTTTGAAGCAAGCCACGAAGATATGGTGGGGTACAAACCATGATAAACGTATTCTTCTTGAGATCCTTCCAGCTGTCATGGACTTTTTAATATCCTGAGATATTTTGAATTTGAAACTCTATACTCTTACCTTGTCAGGAATCTCCCAGTTTAGAGATGAAAAACTTGGCAATGGAAAATCTTCGATATTCCCATACCTCCACTTTAGAGGGAATTATGAATGGCATGGAAAGTCCCACTTAGGCTTTCCACAGGTTGGCATTCAATACTTGTTGACGGAAAGATATCTACAATGACGAACCGTTTGTTAGAACTTGCATAAATGGAAAAGAATTATATACTTTATTCAACTAATAACTTACAATGTGTTTGTTGGGGAACACGTTCGTTTGGAGGCAAGTGCATATCCTTGGCCATGTAAACATGTTGCACCTTGACAAACCAGCCTTCGGGCATAATTTTGAAGGCAATGATACGCCCCTTCCAGTGATGTTTTATATCATCTCGTTTTCTTCTTTTCACCTTATAAGAGCCCTTGCAAGATGGCAGCATGGTAACCCAATCGTTTACAGCAAAGGTTTTGGGCTCAAAATTTCCATCTGCTCCCTGGCTATAGACTGTGCAAGAGTGTATTAAACGAGAAGGGCGCCTGGAGGAAGCCATGAAAAGAATGAAAGCGCAGAGAAAGAAGCTCAAAGAGGGGTGAATGAACTAAAAAGTAGCACCAAGAATACAAATGAGTATGTATTGGGTGCCAAAAACAATATTGAAATATCTCCCGACTTTCAAAAAACTCATTATTAATTTCATCACATCTCTGTCACGTATTTTGTCAGATTTGTAAGTAAATAACGTCTTTGGAACTCCAAAACATGTCAGACTTTAGGGGTTTTGGCTAAAAAAGAAGAGAGAATCACGAAATGGACTCCACTATCTCTAAAAAAGAGGAGACAAGAATACCATATTCTTGCACACGTGGCAAACTCTCTTTGGCCCTTTTCTTAATCTCGTGATTAACAAAAGTGTATTTTTTGAAGCGTTTTTGGCCCTAATGCCCAGATATTCAATCTGTCGCTTGAAAAATGCACACTTCTTCTTCTTGGCATAAAGCTTGTGTGCTCTCATTGTTTCAAGAACAATGCGAAGCTGGGGTTTATGATCTTCTTCCTGTTTGGAGTAGACTAGGGTATCATCAAAGAAGAGGAGTATGAAGTCATCAAGATATGGCCTAAAGATATCCTGCATGAACATGTTGAAGATAGCAGATGCATTTGTCAGCCCGAATGACATGACTAGAAATTCAAAGTGTCCATATATTGTGTTGAATGCCGCCTTTGCGATATCTTCTTCCTTTATCCTTATCTGATAATATCCAGACCTAAGATCAATCTTGCAGAAGATCTTTTCCTCTTAAAGATGGTCAAGAAGTTCATCTATCCTTGGAATGGGATATTTGTTCTTAATGGTTGATTGATTCAACCCTCTGTAGTCAATGCATAACCGAAGTGTTCCATCCTTCTTCTTCTGGAACAGCACTGGAGCTCCCCATGGTGAACTGCTAGGACGGATGTAACCTTGGTCTAGCAGTTGCTTGAGTTGCTCCTTCAGCTCAATCGCTTCCAGGATGGACATTCTATATGGTCTTTTTGCAATTGGTGCAGCTCCTAACGCTAGCTTGATTTCATGATCAACTTCCCTTTGAGGTGGGAGTTCTGTCAGCTCTTCAAGAAATACGTCAGCGTACTCCTTTAGCCATGAAGATTCTTCACTAGACTCCTGATTCTGATCTAGCTTATTTAGCTTAATCAAATAGACAGGTAGCCCCTTTCTAACTCCTTTTATTATCCGAGATGCTTTGGCCAGTTGAATTTTTGGCTTCCCAGCCTCTCCTTGAGTTGTGGCCAATTCTCCTTCAGAATTTCGAAAGGAAACTTGGTCCTTTCCACAGTGGATGTGGGCATCATTAGGTTTAAGCCAATCCATTCCGAGCAAACACTCGTGGATACCTAGGTTCATAACCCTGAATCTGGCCGAAGTCAACTTTCCTCCCAGTAGGAATTCCACCTTAGCAGTTTGCCTAGTACAAGTGACCTCACGACCATTTGCTAATTCCACAAGCAAGGTCGGTGCATCTATTGTGGCTATTCCTAATCTTTTTGCACAAGCTGGTGAAATGAAGGAATGTGTATTGCCACAATCAATCAAGGTTAAAAACTTGCTAAACGTTTCTCACACTACTTTATATGCCCAGTTTAGCTTTTAGCCAAGTGACCAAATCATTTAACTTCTTTATCAATACTTGCAGTCAAGACAATCATTTATTTAAAAAGTCTATTTCATTCATATGGGCATAGCTCTTTCTGAGTACAATTATTTTTGGGGAAATGGAACAAGCTGATACATTAATTTGGGGAGAATAAGATTGTGTTACATTCAGCCAGGAACTGAGTAATAGTATGGATTGGGGTCATGGATTTTCAAGAATCGATAGGTCATTGGAAGATTAGGGTATCCTTTCCTTTGATACCCGTTCTTCTCATAACATCCCAACGCCTTGATTCTGTCGGCAGGGATTAATCGAGTCACTTCCTCGTACACATACTTGTTCTGCTTAATTTTTTGACCGCCGACATGTAGGGTTGCATTTGCATGAGCCTAAGAAAAAATGAACAGCTTCACGATCTTTAAGTCTTCCATCAACTTGATTCTCTTCAAGTTGGTCCGAAGGTACGCAAATCAGTGGGCAGCTATGTAACAATTCCTCAATCACCCATCCATCTCTGTTCCACATATAGGGGTGAAGGATTGTAGATGCGGTCTAGGATATTCATCATATCGAGCCTCCGTCGATAATCTGAAGTATGCATCGCAGTCACAAACATAACCCGGAACACCAAGAATTTGTTCCATGCTTTGTGACTCTCCAAGTCATCCTCGATAAGTAAATAAGGAAATGTTCTTAACAGCAACCTTTGCTCTACTTCTCCTTATTAAGTTTTCTTGTAAATATTAGTTCGTTGGTTCGCTCTTATACCAACTATAATGTGTCCACCTGTTCACTCGTAGGACACGTCTTAGCAGCCTATCAAGAAGAGAATCCAGAAAGCGCCACCCAGTGTTAGAATATCAAGCTCATACTATTCTCCTGCTAGTATGTATGACCGCCAACATTAGTCTTGTCTAGTTGTATTAGCAAGTGTGGGACATTAAATAAGTCGGTGGTCTTAGACCCAGTGTGAATGGTCCTACAAACCTTAGTACTATTGTATACACTTATGTTATGTTAGTAGTCCATGAAATAATGGAAGATGATGAACGACCTGAAGGTCAGGTTGCTGATCCATTACATTGTCTCTCTCCCTCTCTCTTACAACAAGGTATAAGAGCCATCATGGATGGGCTCTTGAAGGCATGAAGCTGCAAGAAAGACCTGCAACCTAAAGACTCAGGGCAGTGGTTGAAGAGAAGCAGGCTAATAGTGTGCAGGCTGTCATTGTATCTGTGAAGGTATGCATTTTGTCATTTTGGGTTGTCATTATACAAGAGGGTTGTCCTGGCGTGTTTGAAGCATTGTAGAGGCTTCATTGAGCACTCAAGAGCAAGCATCAACTATCCTTGTGGAGTATACCTACTGGTGAAACCCCTAGGGCTGCTGGCGTGTTTGCGCCTAGTCTTGAATGGTCATTTTTTGCTGCTAATGAAGATATCAATCACTACCTAGTTGATCTCCAACTTGAAAATGCTTCTTGGAAGGTCCTTTGATGCCTTGATAAGCCATTTCTTGGTCTAGAGCTGATGTATGAGCTGAACAGTGAGCTTCAGATCTGAAATACAGTCCAGGTTTGTTACAAACAAGGAATACACGGCATGTATGTATCTCTGACATGAGATTTGAGCATAGATATGCTTATGTAGACATATGTATTGGTTGATATGCTTATGAGCTGAAGTCTTGGTGGCAAAAATATTCAAATTTGGAATTTTTTAATGGTTGGAAACTGTCATTGAACAGGGCAGCAGACACTAGAGTCCTCCTGAAGATTTGAAGCCATTTGATGAGCATTTTGAGCTCTACTAAATTGAGGGTTCATTTAGGAAGCATATGTATTGAGTTTGATGCATTTGGGTTGCATTTTACTGATAAAATATTCAGATCTGAAATTTTATGACAGGCTGAAAACTATCATAAAAATGTCATCATCATATACTCATTGCCTTGAAGAAGTACATGCCTTTTGTTACCTACAGGGAGTTGTATGTACGAGATATGATTGTTGAATGCTATGAGCATTGAAGGCTCTTAAAAACTGAAATATGAATCTGGAAACAAATTTATTCATAGGGTATTGGCTGGTCATAAACAGTGAATGCATTATATGACATTGCCTCTTACATATAGAGTGTCTGCGGATGCTTGTTTGGTCATGTATTGACCTGTACACACAGTGGCATATGTATGAAGTGGTTTGAGGATCTCTTGGGCTTAAATGCATCTTAGTTTGATAGTTTATTGGTTGTATATAATCTATGAGTAGATTTATGTCACTTGTACTTGTGCTGGATATGCACTGTTTTGTGCCCATATGACTATGTCTAGTTGCCTACATATACTAGCAAATGTCTGGGAAAGTTTGGAGTATGTATGACATGTTTTAAAGTGGTTTTTGATAGTAAATTCACTACTGGTTTACTAAAAAATTACAGGTTTTAGACTGCGTATTCTCTTTACTGCAATAAGCTTGCATGACACAGAGTTACAATACCTGTAAAGTCTATGTACTGCCTGATGTACCTACGGGTTATACCACATGTTTGTGGATGTTTTTGAGGTTGTAAAGGGCTGAAACACCCTGGTTTTTTGCAGAGAATAGTTGCAAAAAACTGTCATAAACAGTCAAGGACTGAGGTTGGTCAGAGTGACTTTTTGGCTTGCAGGAAGTTAGGCAGTGACTAAATAGTGTCTAGTACAACATGGCAAATGCAGAAAGGATGACAACATAACCCGGATAGTGAAGGAAAAGCTTGACAGTAACAATTATGCCATATGAAAGTTCCGCATGGAGAAATTCTTAAGAGGGAAAGTCTATTGGGAGTTGGTGACTGGAGCGGAAGCTGAACCTGAGCTCCCAGATCGACCTATGGGCTGATCAGAGACGATCACACCGAGCTTGGACAGAAAGAGCTCGTAGAGTCTTGCACTGGCTCTCTTTATGTATCTCAGATGCCATGGTAATGCAGATAATGAACTGCAGCTCTCCTAAGGATGCATGGGACATTTTGGTCAAGTATTATGGCACAACCACAAGTGCCAGGAAGATACAGTTGAAGCAGAAGTTCAACAACATGGAGAGGAAGAGCAGATCTATACAGGATTATGTCACGGAGGTTAAGACCATTGCGGATCAATTGGCATCTATTGGTTCATAGGTTGCAGATGAAGACATGGTTGCTGTGACCTTGAATGGCTTGGGGCCTGAGTATAAGTCTTTTGACACTTCTGTGTCTGTGCGGGCTGAAATGCCTGATTTCAATGAGCTGGTTGCATTGCTTATCCATGAAGAGGTTAAGCCTGGTTTGGCTGCAGGATCTAGCAGTTCTAAAAACAAGGATGCAGTTTTCTATTCCAATCAACGTGGCCATGGAAACCGTGGTAGAGGCTATGGATTTGGTAGAGGAGGCCAGCAAAATGCATCCTATGGCAATAACAATCAGCAGATATCAAATGCAAGAAGTGGTGGAAAATTTAGAGGCAAGGGGAGATCTAGCCCTAGAGTAGAGGCTTCTGGCAACAACAACGTCCATCTGACAATCCGAACAAGGATAAGGATTGTCATTACTGCAAAAAGTATGGGCATATTGCCAAGGACTAGTGGAAGAAGTAGGGCAATCAAAAAGGCAAACAACATGGGCATTTTGCTACATCTAGTTAGGCAGATGATACTTCAGGAGATAGATTATTTGCCATGTAGTATGTAAAAGACAAAGTTTCTGAAAAATCCACTAATGATGCAATTTGGTATATTGATTCACGGGCATCAAACCATATGACTCCTCATGGTGATTGGTTCATTGATATGGTGGCTGAAAAAAATTGCTATGTCTGTACAGGTGATGACACGCAGCATAGCATTGAGCATAAAGGCAAAGTGCCTCTTGTGGTTCATGATGGCAAAAAGAAAAAATTGCATGATGTATTGCATGTTCCTTCGATTACGAAGAACCTACTATCTGTTGGTCAGATGATAGAGCAGAACTTGCAGGTTAGATTCAACAAGCATGGTTGCTTTATTGAAGAGTTTGGTAATGGATGCAAGTTGATAGCTCGCGGTCACAAGAATGGCATAATGTTTACTCTTGATGCTACCTTGCCAGAGCTAAATTTAGCTATCTTTGCCCATGGTTCTGGCACTATCAAAAACTTGGAAATTTGGCACAAGAGAGTGGGGCATGTAAATTTGCAAAGGCTGCAAATTATGCAGAAAAAACAGCTTGTTATAGGTTTACCCAAGTTCCAATATTCAGATATTGGTCATGTATGTGATGCTTGCCAGTTTGATAAGTAGTAAAGGTTGCCATTTGTTAGGCATGTAAGGCAGAGTACACGTCCATTGCAGTTAGTTCACTCTAATGTTTGGGGGCCAGCCCATAATGCATCCATGGGAGGCTCGAAGTATTATGTTGCATTCATTGATG
Source organism: Lygodium microphyllum (assembly GCF_053477565.2). NCBI lineage: Eukaryota > Viridiplantae > Streptophyta > Polypodiopsida > Schizaeales > Lygodiaceae > Lygodium > Lygodium microphyllum. Next base: position 133,981 of record NW_028229658.1, read on the forward strand.
ATTACAGTCGTTATACTTGGGTTTACATTCTAAAGACAAAGGATGAGGTATTTGTTGTTTTTTAGCAGTTTAAAAAGTAGGTTGAAAAGGAATTTGACTGTTATATCTCTTGCTTGAGGTCAGATAGCAGTGGGGAGTATGTGTCAAATGAGTTTGACAACTTTCTAGATGAAAATGGCATGCGTAGGCAGCTTCACTCCTCAGCAAAATGGGGTAGTTGAAAGGAAGAACAGCGTCTTGACGGAAGCTGCTCGTACCATGATGAATGAGAAGAAGATGCCACTCTATTATTGGACTGAGGCTATTATGACAGCCATGTATATCTTGAGTCGGACTCCCACTGCAGGTATTCATGAGATGACACCGTTTGAGAAGTTGTATGGCTATAAGCTGGATGTAAGTCACATAAAAGTCTTTGGCTATCTTGCTTATGTGCATATTCCAGATGAAAAAAGGAAGAAGCTAGATCCAAAAGTGCATAAGTGTGTTTTCATTGGATATTCGCAAGAGAAGAAGGCATACAAATTCTATGATCCCTCTACCAGGGAGACCTTGGTGAGCAGGGATGTTATTTTTGTTGAGAATCTGTCAATCACACCTTGTGTATGCCCCTTTGTATGGAATAGCTAGGTTAGGAAGATGCAGTTTATTCTAGGAAGAGAGACAGAATCCCATATGCACAGTGGATGAAATGTGCCACCAAGCAATCCTATATAATGATGTACTTGACTATCACTTTCATATGATGATAATGCAATAGTACTTGTCTCTTTCATTCAAGTCTCTGTGTCATTGTCAGTTCTACACAAGATTGTGTTTATGAGTTCAAGTCTCAATCTTGAAACCTAATTCACTTGTGTAACAGTTGTCTTCTTTGTCAATGTCAACATGAGTAGTATCTTCATCTTCCATCCTCCATAGCTTCCGCCTTTGCCATGCTCTAGATCCCGCATTTCTAACATGGTATCAGAGCCCAGTTGGGCATGGCATTGCTTGTCTAGCCTCTCTCAGTCTCTCTTAACCTCAGGTCAGCTCAAGTCCAGCTCATGGTTCCATTTCTTACCTCTATCCTCACTGAAGCTTCCATGGCAGCCATAGCCAGCAGCACCCTGTCAACTTGAAGCTCCTGGATCTTTCTCCATAGGTCATATCTGAACCTACTCTCTTCTAGCCATTTGTTACTTGACTCCCAAGGCTTCTTTCTATCACTTAAGATCTTGACATTGGCCACTCCATAGCTCAGCATTGCTTAAACTGTCAATCTCTGCTCTGTGTCTGCCATAGCCAGACAGGACCTACCTTGCTTGGAGCTTCTATATCTTACTCTACAGGCCATCTTAGCCCACGATTCCTTCTGGAGAAACATCCCTCTACTCGTGGCGAAGCTCCCTGATACATCACAGTCGAACATTGGTCATCATCGAGCCCAGCATTGCGGAAATCGCGGAAGTCTGTACAAACTGCGCCTGCTCACGGAATTCGAATCTGCGCGTGCAGTACGGGCCGCGATCTGGACGAGGAGGTTAGGGCTTTGGTAGAGCATCTCATGAGCTACATTTTCATAAAAAAAGTTTTGAAAATGGTCAACCACAGCTCCCACAATCTGTAAAAAACCAGGGCTGCCTCAGAAACCCTAAAAGTCAGCCATAGCCAAAACCTTGAAAGCTTCATTTTTTTTCAATTTCTCACTCCTCCAAGCTCACTGAAGGCCCTGCCACTCTGATCCACTGTGTCACTGAAGTTCCCAGCAAGATTTGCCTTCCAAGCTAGCAAGCAGAAGATTCAAAGTGAAGGTCAAGTTCAACGAGACGACATCAACAAGCATCAAGAATCAAACTACATAGTGTGTTTTCACACTAATATTACTTGTGTCTCTTGACACACTGCAATCTGCCCTTCCACTGATAAATCTGAGAATCTGGAGTTGATTTGCTGCTCATCCTTGGTCATGGAAATGACGAACAAAAAGATCGCTATGTGGATACACTCCATGAAGAGCAACATGACTTGTGTTGTTTATCTACACTACATAGAAGATGTGCCTATTCTACTTGCAGGGAAGATTCAAGCCTTGATTCAAGTTTCATCCTTGTGTTTATTTGAAGAACTAGAAGACATGCCTATTGCTTTGGGGAAAATAAGAAATTCTTTGCTTGAGGGGGACAACTGGAAGAGCAAACTCAAAAATGCTACAAGCAAAGTCCATCAAGAAGACCATAAGATCAAAGAGCAAAGGAAGAAGGACAATAAGAAGATCAGCCATGAAGACCAAAAGACCACATCATTCAAAGCTGAAGAACCAAAGAAGAAAGATAAGAAGATTTTCCATGATGCTGACAAAGAAATAGCATATGCTGAAAAAGACCACAAGGGCTTATCGGTCCTTGTCTCTCATTTTCTGTTTTAAAAGCATTGTACCTGCCTTAATGTTCCTTCATAAGCTTTGTAAACTCCTCATGTAAGCCTTGTACTACAGCCTCTGTACACTTTGTGAGGCCCCTGTTACAGCCTCTGGATGTCCACCATGTTTATGGTACCCACACTTAGCCTTTTCTGCGACAGCCTCTGGTGTTTTGCCATGTTTGTGGTATGCCCACACTTTGCAGGTACTGCTCTCACTAAAGCCTCTACACACTTTGTACTTTCAGGTTGTGATTGAGGAGGGGTGTTGAGAATCTGTCAATCACACCTTGTGTATGCCCCTTTGTATGGAATAGCTAGGTTAGGAAGATGCAGTTTATTCTAGGAAGAGAGACAGAATCCCATATGCACAGTGGATGAAATGTGCCACCAAGCAATCCTATATAATGATGTACTTGACTATCACTTTCATATGATGATAATGCAATAGTACTTGTCTCTTTCATTCAAGTCTCTGTGTCATTGTCAGTTCTACACAAGATTGTGTTTATGAGTTCAAGTCTCAATCTTGAAACCTAATTCACTTGTGTAACAGTTGTCTTCTTTGTCAATGTCAACATGAGTAGTATCTTCATCTTCCATCCTCCATAGCTTCCGCCTTTGCCATGCTCTAGATCCCGCATTTCTAACAATTTTTTATGAGATGGGTTCTTGGTATGTATCATCGGCAAACAGGGCCATCGGATATGCCTTCCACTCATGTATCTACAATTGATATGCAGCAGAGCACTGCTATGACAGGACCTAGTAGTCAGATAGTATCTCCATGGACAGGGAGATTGAGGAGCTCACCATCCACTGACACTAGTATGTCAGTGAGGGGGAGATATGATGTCTTGGATAGCAAAGGAAAAGAGAAAGTTACTGAGGATGTATCTGGGATGATGACACCTAGTAGGATGACTTCTAGATATGAGTCTACTAACACTTTAGACAGTGAACTTGGTATTCTGACTGTCTATACGCCTGGCGCAAGGCAGAGTAGGTACGTTCCGCCTCATGAGAGAGGGGAATCGAGCAGTGCACCACAGCTTAGATGTCACAGAGGGTTAGATACCCTGTTGACAAGTTGATATATAGTGGCTACACTGCAAAGCATTATGCTTACATGACAAAAGTGATGGAGATCAAAGAACTAGGTACATATGCTAAAGGAGTGGAAAATGAGAACTGGTGTGCAGCTATGGATGAAGAAATGAATGCCTTGGCTGAAAATAAGACATGGGATCTTGTGCCACTGCCTGAAGGTAAAAAGACCATTGGCTGCAAATGGGTCTACAAAATCAAATGCAAGTCAGATAGCAGTGTGGAAGGGTACAAAGCCAGGCTAGTTGCTAAGGGGTACGCCCAACAGTATGGACTTGATTATGAGGAAACATTCAGCCTTGTTGTCAAAATGGCAACCATACGCACTGTGATTGCTTTGGCTGCTGCTAGAGGATGGAAATTACAGCAAATGGACGTTAAGAATGTATTTCTTAATGGTGACTTAGCAGAGGATGTCTATATGGCTCAGCCAGAAGGGTATGTTCACCCTTATTTTCAGCATTATGTATGCAAGCTGAAAAAGGCACTGTATGGGCTGAAGCAGGCTCCAAGAGCTTGGCATGCTAGGATCAGTAACTAGGTGCAGAGGTTGGGTTTTACTGTTGGTAGGGCTGATCACAGCCAATTTACAAAGAAGACCTGGTAGTGCTGGTCATATATGTTGATGATTTGATAATCACCGGTGATGATGACTTGGGCATACAGCATGTAATGAAGATGCTGAAATCTGAATTTGACATGAAAGATCTAGGTAAATTGAAATACTTTTTGGGTATTGAGGTAATCAAGGCTGAAAATGGTTTATGGTGGCTGATGTAGAAACATTATGCCATGGAAATGCTGAAGAAGTATGGCATGGCTGAATGCAAACCATTGGATACACCCCCTGATCAGAATGTCAAGCTGGACATTAGCATTGGAGCTGAAATTCAGGATGTGACTATGTACAGGCAGATGGTTGGAAGTCTGATCTACTTGACCATCACTAGGCCAGAATTGAGTTATGCAGTTGGGCTCATAAGCCAGTTTATGCAGAAGCCCAGGAAGCCACATTTGGATGCTGTTAGGCGGATTATGAGATATGTTAAGTCCACTGTACATTATGGGCTGTTCTATATGAGAGATAAGCCCTTGAAACTAGTTGGATACACAGATGCGGATTGGGCAGGATGCTCATATGATCGCAGATCTATGAGTGGTTATGCTTTTGGCTTTGGAAGTGGCATGATCAGCTGGAGCAGCAAGAAGCAACTAACGGTTGCATTGTCTAGTATTGAGGTAGAGTACAGGGGTGCTGCATTGGCAGCATGTGAGATTTCATGGCTGCTCAAGCTTATGGCTGATTTGGATATTCAGGTGGATGCTCCAGTGACCTTATTATGTGACAATCTCAGTAGTGTACTCCTAGCAACGAATCTAGTATACCATGCCAAGACAAAACACATAGAGGTACACTACCATTTTATCAGAGAGATGGTTCTTACAGGGAGAGTAGATCTTATGCATGTGAAAGACTGATGAATAGGTTGCAGATATCTTTACCAAGTCTTTGGGTAAAGATAAGTTTAGTAGTTTTAGACAGCTACTTGGAGTTCATCAGATGATTTGAGCTTGCGGGGGAGTGTTAGAATATCAAGCTCATACTATTCTCCTACTAGTACGTATGACCCCGACATTAGTCTTGTCCAGCTGTATCAGCAAGTGTGGGATATTAAATAAGTCGGTGGTCTTAGAACCAGTGTGAATGGTCCTACGGACCTTAGTACTATTGTATACACTTATGTTATGTTAGTAGTCTATGAAACCACAAAGAGGAAGCATTCCGACCGTTCCCACTTAGGACCGCAGGGTTTTCCTAGTGGTCAAATTACTAGAATGGTAGCTAGCGTCGAGAACCCTAGGCGAAATACTTTATGCAGAAATGTCAAGGTCAAAGCGGATCCATGCTGCACTTGGTTCAAGGAGAATGGGAAACGAGAGGGATGCAAAGCTCGACCTCTCTTCCCGTAAGGCATAGTCCCATTCCGTTCCCCTAAAACAGCATAAATCGGGACTCTAACTTCCTAGATTCTAGGTCATCGTTTCCTTGTTGTCAATTTTGTTGAGAAAAGTTCTTGGCCAACCGGGACCACCCTTCTGTAGGACAGACCCATGGCCACATCCACCGCACTTTTCTCAAGGTTGCTTTAGTTATCTAATTACCTACCACATTTAGTTTGACATACACAAACAGCTTCCTTAATTAGTCAATTATTCACTAGTTCCTTCACGTAATTTAAGCACTGACATAGAAAAACAATGTCAAACAAGTTCATTTTCAACAATTGATCTTATTTATCAGTCTTTGGAATACATCATATAATCCAACCCGAAGGCTATTCCATAATCTGCCCAAAGGCAATCCATAATCTGCCTGAGGGCAATCCAACAATCCTCAGGGATTACTAATCCAAGTTTCTACCCATAGACTAGTATGCGGGTCTTGAGATCCAATCGCGAGTCACATTGGCCTCTTGTGAAGGACCCGGAGGCAAGGGATTTACGGCCAGATCCCCCCCTGACACCCAAGTGTCCTCCTGCTCCAAGTAGCACCCACGGAGAGACCTCTTGTGGCAGGCTCGCTCCACGTACCCAGCACAGCTACCAACCCCCTTGGATAGGGTTAGTCAGGCAGTCGAGGGTAACTGATGCTGCCTCTCCCTCCAGACCTTCAACCTGAAGTATTAATTATTTTTCCATCTTTAGTTCTTTGAGCAAGGCAATACAAACAATGCACAATCAATCCAGTGGTCGTTTGTTTGGCCAACTGCTAAGGAGTGAATCCTTCTCTCCGAATGAATCCAGCATTCAATCCGGGGTCGATTGCAACTTGGCAAGATCCCAAGAGTCTCGTTGTTTGTGTACCCTTTTATCCTTGGGTTAGGGTTTATACCCTATTAACCCAAATTAACTAACACCTTAGGTTCCTTAAATTAAGACAGTAAATCCTGGGCAACCTCGTCGCGTCAAGTTTATTAGTCAATTGCTTGCTAGGCAATACATAACTTCCCTTAACCTAGCAAATCGGCCCAAGGAAAGGTGATGTAGTAGGATTTCTACTCATCCTCTTGCAAATTAGACTTGCGCTAGAACCTGCCAACCTTGTTCCAAGGAGTGGCAAATCTATATTGTGATTTAAACACAAAGCCATGCGACGCTGCAACTTGTTATACGAGACAAGTGTCGCACCTAACTTGTGGGATCATTTCTCCCACCAAACGATGTTCCTTGGTAAAGAAATATGTTTGGTCAAGATGTAGGGTTTATGAGTCCTCTTGACCCAACCCAACCCTAAACATACTAGGCCGACAATGTTTGGCCCTAGGGTTTCTAAACTCAATCGGACATTTAGTCTTTGGCTAATTGATCCTTGGGATAAAAACCCTAGATCGTTCTTGCATTTTTACTAACCCTAACATTCCATGAATGTGGATAGGATCTTGGGATCGAAAGTCTTGGCTTGGCATCCTAAGTGTGATACTAGGCAGAATTTTTAACGTAGCTAAACCCTACCTAGCACTTTGAGGTGTTCGTCGTACCAACTAGTTATGCTTTTACGAATCCCTTGAGGGTTATGCCATTACAAGTGATCTACCTAAAACGATCTAATTGTCTTGCAACTAGAGTGATCTTTGCTTAGAAGAGATGCGAATACTTTTCCTAAGAGATGCAAATAAATAAATTCAAGATACAACATTCCATTTAAGTATGCGAATCATAGACTTTTACTTCTATCCAAATATAAGGTTTGCAATGACCCTTTCTTTTCCTTGCTAAAATCATGATGATTGACAATTTGGGGGATAACTTGCATAAAACCTACATAGATTTACATAAAAAACTATGCCTATAAACCTTTCGTTTAATGTAATTGAATTCAGGATTTAATATGAATTGCATCTTCTTCTAAAACAACTTCGATAAAGAATTTCATGTATCACGAATGTCATAAGACTATTGTTGACTTAATCCATTTAGCGGCACTTAACCCGACTTAAAAAATGCAAGAATCCTCGAATGCAACAGGTAAGTTCATGGTTTCCTTTTCATGCAATGCAATTCCTTGGACAATATTCAATGGCATCTAAGATTAACCTTTATATGAATCGCGTCCATGGATTTTAAATCATAAGTGCAGCATGTGACAAGCTCTATCCTTCTTAGCACGATGCCTTTTCTAATTTATGTATTGTACACTCAGGGAGATTTCAACTACCCTTGTTGACGGGAGTGCAAGAAATTTCAATTAATCGGCATGCACTAAACTTTGTAAAACGATGGATAAATGCATTTAAATTCTCCTAAAAACCATCGAGCTCAATGCATCTACTTCATGTGAGAAAACAAATTAGAGCCTAGACATGAGGACTCGTAGGGATGTCCACGCGTAGACTTGGGTTGGAGGCTCCCGTGTGTGCACCTTGTGTCTTTTGTTTTGGGGGCCATCGATGACATGAGGACTCGTAGGGATGTCCACACATAGACTTGGGTTGGAGGCTCCCGCGTGTGCACCTTGTGTCTTTTGTTTGGGAGCCATTGATGACATAGACTTTTGACTCTGCAAACTCGTCCTTGCCTTTTTTCAATCTCCGCAGCCTTTGGCAAGTCAGTCTTAAAATCTGCCCACTCCCTCCCTTGCGCAGAAATTATCTTTACAAGGCGTGGTTATAAAAATTTGATGACACTCAAAATAAGCATAAAAACAAGGCACAAAAGAATCCAAGCATGCATCATATTTTTATTTTTTGTCAAGAGAATAATACTACATTGTTACAAAATCACCAAAAAGAGATAGAGATATGAGGGGGCCACATCCACATCCACATCTATCATAAATAAATGATATACACAAAAGTGTTACGTGCATGCATTTGTGAAGGGTAGGAATACTCAAAATTAAAGGCCAAAGGCCTTATAATATCAAATGTATCAAAGTTTCAAAGAAATAATAAAATATGAAGGGGTGTGCTTTTTGGGGAAGAGGTGGGGTGGAGTGCACGAATGGTTATGTGCCTCTTTCCCTTCCCTCTCTCTTGTCCAATCGCATATTCTCCTTTTTGGGTGTGCAAAAAAGTTGTTCTCTCTCCTCTCTCCTGTGTCTTTTGTGCAGAAATTCCTCTTTTCCCTTTTGTTCTTGCATAATGGTTAAAGCTCTGGATGAAGATGATGAAGATGATGAAGATAACGAATTTGTTCATTATTAAGTGGAAGATTTATGGTTTCTTTTCAGTTCTTGAGATTAATGGTAGAGCCATACACATAGATTTTGTGTGCTTTCTCCCTGGTTTTGTGGTTGATTATGTTCGTGGGAGGGTTGCTGTCATTTTGGTGCGCAGCCGAGGAAATGGCTGATCTCAAGTCTTGTGGAGAATCTTACAGAATGCAAATATGGAAATCTTGGGAAGTAAATGTGTGCATCGTGGAAGGCTATGAAGGTTTTTTTGCTTGGAAATAAACGCGATATCTCACCAAGAATGCAAGAAATAGTCTTCTTGAAGATGATAGAGAATATGGAGAAGAGAAAAACGAAGAAATCTGATACAATAAAAGCCTAGCTAGCAGGAAGAAGAACAAGAATAGGAGTATCAACTATATAATGATAATCGAAGGAAATTTTCTTCAAGATATGAGAGGAGGTGGAGAAGAAGATGCCTCCTATCAGACTTCTCAACAAGTCTATGCCTACCTTAGCCATGTTATTTGCTGCTCTAGCCATGCCATCTTCCCTATAGTGGCACAACCACGCATTGGTCTCTGATTTCCCTAACCTTGCTAGTAGTACCAAAAGAAAAATCTTACTTCTCCTCCCTGTCAAGAACCTTTAGCCTTTGTGTCAAGAATAGAGAAGAAGAAGAAGGACCAAGTAGGCTGCCATAGATCTTCTCCATCCCCCTCAATAAAACCAATGGTGCTCTATCATTGTCGGACATGCATAGCAAGGCTGTATGTATCAACATCAAGGCAATCCAGCACTCACCCTACTTCAAGATCTAGGTTTTCTTCACAAGGCCTGATGGTTTAGCAGAAGACGAAGAGAAGCAGGAGAAGAAGAAGAGATGGAATAGCAACTTGAACCGTATGAAACCTTATGCTCTGTACGGAACCTTATGCTGCCAAAGGTTGCATTTTCAAATAGACGATCTACAAATTCTAAACCGAGATTTGGCATCCGTTAGAGAAGAGAGGAGGAATGAGAAGAAGAAAAAGAACTTGTATAAAAAGAAGGTAGAGAAAGCACAAGAGTATCGGCTCCTGTTGTCTCCCTCTTGTCGTGAGAGAGAGAGAGAGGACTCATGAGATCTCTTCTATTGACTGATGAGAGCTTCGCGACTATGCAGTAGCCAATGCATCTATAAAAGGATGACCTAACCCTGATAGGGGGTTCCATACTCAACACTCGATTCTCGAATTAGATTTCATTCTATCATTCATCGGTCCACTAGAATGCGAAGCCATGTCCTTGTCACCATTCTAGCCATAGCAGTATGCTCGTTAAATAGCATCAGTGCGCCTGCGATAGGCACATAGACTGAGACCTGAGCGAGAGATAGAGAGAAAGGATGGCATCCTTCCAGGTAGTGCAGGGATAAGATGGGGGGCATGGTACAATGAAGGGAGGAGAGAAGCAGAAGAAGGCTCAGAGGTCAAAGGAGAGCTACAAGGTCTACATTTGTAAAGTGCTCAAGGAGGTGCACCCAAACAACACCGCCATCTCCTCCAAGGCTATGGCCATCATGGACTCCTTCATCAACATCATCTTTGAGATGCTCTCCCATGAGGCCTCCCATCTCGCTAGTTAAAGAAAAAAAGAGTCACCATCATGTTGCGGGAGATCCAAATAGCCATCCACCTCATTCTGCCCAGGGAGCCTTCTCGCCCGTTTTAAAAAAAAGAGTCACCATCATGTTGCGGGAGATCCGGATAGCCATCTACCTCATTTTGCCCAGAGAGCCTCTCATTGTTATGCAGCCTATGATTTGGCTAGTTCAGGTGCCAATTTGCAAGGTCCTGCCCCCATTCGGAATGGGCTCTTAGAACATGCATACCAATAGCAAATAGCAGCAGATCAAACAGTAATACAACCAGGGATGGATTATGGAATCGTCCTATTGCTCAGCTCCACCAATCGCTTCAAATCTGCACCAGATGCCTGCCAGGGGGTGGCATGAGGCGGCTAGATCCTGATGGCTCGGATGAGTGGCTAGATCCACATAAGTCGGGTGATGCTGCGGGCTCTTCCTGTAGGGCTTCAATCCTGGAGGGAGAGGGCGATGAGGACAAAGGGGGATCATCACAGGCATAGAGCTGTGTGGCGGTAGTATCGCCGTTGCCATCGCCGATAACCTTCTTGAGGTTTCTCATCATTTCTGTCACAAGGTCCTCTTGGCCGACTGGGGGAATGAAGACAGAAGGGTCAAGGGATGGCTCAATTTCGCAGAGCTCCTTGAGGAAGGAGAGGCGAGGAGGGGAAGAGGGGGGCGAGCAGGAGGATAGGAAGGCCTCTTTGAGAGGGGGAGAAGAGGGGGAAAGGCCGTCGTTGTGAGGCCACTTTTTGCCCAGAGGGGAAGGGAATTCATCTAGAGAGGAACTCATGGCAGTATTCTTCTAACACAAAGAAAGAGAAATCTGTAGATTTCTTGTGGTTTATCTAGGCGGCAACCTTTCTTGTTGATTCTACCTGAAGCCCATCGCATCACTTGCCACCTCTGCCTATAGAGAGCATTATCCCTATGGGCAGAAGAGGCAGCCTCTCATATTAGAACGCACAGCCAAGGCTCTCTCCACCTTTAACACGCAAATTGGTTACCGCCATGATCACGTTCTTATTCGGTTGATTAGAGGCGGCTTCCTACCGAGTTGATATGTGAGAGAGAGAGAGAGAGAGAGAGAGAGAGAGAGAGAGAGAGAGAGAGAGAGAGAGAGAGAGAGAGAGAGAGAGAGAGAGAGAGAGAGAGAGAGAGAGAGAGAGAGAGAGAGAGAGAGAGAGAGAGAGAGAGGTGTTTGTGTCAGACACAGTAGGAGTCACATCCCATCAGAAGAAGAAGAAGAAGAAGAAGAAGAGAAAAGATGGAGCCCAACACGAGGCCATAGAAAGTGAGAGAGGTAGTCTCCCTAATTTCCGTAGACCCATCCTTCTCTTGGCCCTTGCCTTTGTCCCACGGGTCTCTTCTCCTTTGCCATCCCTCCCCTATCCCTTGTCCACTTCAGCATTTTCCACGTTTAATACCATAAACCCTTTTTCAATAGGTTATTCATATGCCTCTCCTTCATTAGCCCTTCTTATACACCCCATTTACCCCTTGCATATTATTTTTAGTCCTCCAATTTCAATTCAACCTTATCTCATCTTAGGGTGGCAAGTCACAACGGAGATTACAAAGGACAGATAAGTATTTTTCTAAAATATTTAAAAGAACATTTCTCAAATCTAACAATTAAGATATAAAAAGTTAAAAGTAATACATTAAAAATGTACAATTAAAGTGGTTATTCCTATGCCATGCCCTACCCTCTCTCCCTACATAACTTCCCCATTAGCCTCACATGCTCTCGAAAGTTTCCCATTCACCCCCTTATCAGCGCCATTAATTTTTTATGAGATCCCCTCTTGTTTTTCCCATCTTCGTTAATCATTGTGAACATACAATACAAACACATTGACCTTTTAAATCAAGCTTACACCAATTACCATAGGAACATATCCTCTAGAAAATTCAAGAGCATATTCCCATGCTCTCCTCTTTTTCCATATACAAGTGAGAGATTTATTTTAATGAGGTGCCCTTTAGAGCTACATGATGAAGGGAATCATTATTTTTTACTCTATTGGGAATGGAGGAGTTGTGCTCATGATTCATGTGAAAGGTTGAACCCTATCCTTCAACAAGTATGCAAGTTTTTCAGTGTGGGAGGAAATGAAGGCAGGAGTTCCCTTACTCTGGTGGTCATGGTTTGAAGTCCCATACCCTATCATGGCTAGGCCTTGTGATCGAAGTTGTTTTACTAACAATTTTGGAAGTTGTTTTGTGTTAGACTGTGGTTCTTCTTTGACAAAGTTTGCGAGGACGCTTCACGTTTCAGTGTGGGAGGAATATGATGACACTCAAAATAAGCATAAAAACAAGGCACAAAAGAATCCAAGCATGCATCATATTTTTTATTTTTGTCAAGAGAATAATACTACATTGTTACAAAATCACCAAAAAGACATAGAGATATGAGGGGGCCACATCCACATCCACATCTATAATAAATAAATGATATACACAAAAGTGTTACGTGCATGCATTTGTGAAGGGTAGGAATACTCAAAATTAAAGGCCAAAGGCCTTATAATATCAAATGTATCAAAGTTTCAAAGAAATAATAAAATATGAAGGGGTGTGCTTTTTGGGGAAGAGGTGGGGTGGAGTGCACGAATGGTTATGTGCCTCTTTCCCTTCCCTCTCTCTTGTCCAATCGCATATTCTCCTTTTTGGGTGTGCAAAAAAGTTGTTCTCTCTCCTCTCTCCTGTGTCTTTTGTGCAGAAATTCCTCTTTTCCCTTTTGTTCTTGCATAATGGTTAAAGCTCTGGATGAAGATGATGAAGATGATGAAGATAACGAATTTGTTCATTATTAAGTGGAAGATTTATGGTTTCTTTTCAGTTCTTGAGATTAATAGCAGAGCCATACACATAGATTTTGTGTGCTTTGTCCCTGGTTTTGTGGTTGATTATGTTCGTGAGAGTGTATTCCTTTGCTTTCTTTGTTCTATTGATGGATTTTGTGAAGATATTGAAGAATATGGTTGATTCTATCAAATCCGTGGGAGATCTACATGATGCTGCATGAAGATTTGTTGTGCCTGGTGTTCTTTTCTTCATTGTGATCATATAAAACCTAATAAAAAAGCTTGTTGATGTTACAAGATAGATTTTCTTGCAAGAGAATTCCCTTTTCCTTGGTGTTCCTCTTAGAGCTCCATGTTTTTGGTGTGGGGAGTCTGTTCGCGGCTGTTCACGCGCGGGGACGCGCGTTAGCTAGTCCGTGAGGTGGTGTGCACCAGCCGGCTGTTCACACGCAGTTGACATGCAGTCCATTCATGGGTATATTCCCGGATTTTTAATTTCCAAAACCCGAAAACCTTAAAAATCCATTGAAATTTTATAACAAAATCATTAAAAATCAATTTAAATTCAAAACAATCACAAAAAAATCTTGAAAAATTCCCAATCTTTCTACAGTAAATTGCAATATTTTTCTAAACTGCAAGTTTTAGAAAAAAAATCAAAACATTTTAAAATTAAAAATTCTTTTCAAAATACCCACAACATGAGAAAAAAATTATTAAAATTGGTAAATTTTCCAATTTAATTACAGAAAATTTCCTAAAATTTTCATTAACTTTTTTGCTTATTTTTTGAATATTTTCTAAGCTAAAAATGATGTGTCATTTTATTTCATGATTATTTTAAGGTAAAAATACTTCATTAAATGCTAAAATCATGAAACTTTCTCTTTGATTCCAAACACAAACTGAAAATTCTAGAAAAATCCAGATACCTTGGTTATTTTTGGATTGCTGACCTACATTTTGGGATTGAGAAGTGCGCATTCATTGCATACACATACACCCACTACCATGTATTTTTCCTTTTATTTTTTTTGCTTTTTTCGCTACCCCAAAAATTCACGCTTAATTTTCAACATGAATCCTAAACACCACCATGGCACGCGCATTCGCGCTAAACACACCATTTTATAATTAAAATCAACTAGACGTTCACTTAGCACACGCTAAGTGCGCTTAAGAGGCACTTTAATATTTTTAATTAAAAATGAACCAACCGTCACAAGAGCACGCGCTGGCAAAAAAGCGCTCCACATCACCTTAATTTTTAATAAATGAACTTGCATTTAGAGACCCAATCTTGGTATCGAAGTCTGGGATTCGAATTAATGCACCGCTCCAACCTAATAATTTGTAATTAAAATTTTAAGAAGGAACCGTCGTTTTCTTGATAAGGTTTATCACTTAATAAAAATTCACCCATTTCTTAATAATTTATTAAAATGAACCTTTAATTAAATTAATTCCCCCTCACTGTACTTATTTCCCTTTTTAATGAACTCGTTTCATAGGATGGGTACGCAAAGTCTTCGGAGTTGTCTCCATGGTCAAACCTAATTATCCAAGTTGTGGTCATGATATGTGTGGGGGGTTGTTATGTTTTGGTTCAGTTTCTTTATTACAGTTAAGGGTACGGTGTGTAGTTTTTTTCTTTATTGCCTGATATGGGGATTTGGGTGTTTGCATGTTGCATAGCATGAAGCTTTCGGTCGCATATGTGTAGAGGTCATGTCGGATTTTTTCTAGGCTATGGTTTGCTTGGGGATAGTTGGTCGAGTCACGTTTTACCATATTGGTTGATATCTTATCCTTGGTTTTTGTCTGTTGCTTTGCAGACATTCTCTTTGTTTGTCTGTGTTTGTGGTGTGTGTGTGTAACCATCTGAATGGCACCCTCTCATACTCCTCTCCCGATTCAGTATGTTCGTTTGGCTGTCCATGATTATTCTTTGTTACTGGATTCGGATGTTGTCGCTAAAGCGGGCTTGTCCAAGTTCGTGAGCCTGTCTTTCCCACTAGTTCCAGATGATCCTTCCATTTGTGACGAGTTTTTAACCTCTTACAGTAAGAGGTCTGGTCCAGTCCGTGGCGCTACTGTTCTTCTCACACCGAAGACTCTAGGCAAGGCTCTTGGTCTGCCATATCGTGGGGAGTCTGTCCCTGCTGCCAGACAGTTGTTTACCAATGATGATATTTTGAAGCTGTTGCAGAAGCAGACTCGGGATGTTCTTGATCCGAAGAAGGTCATTACCACGTCAGGAGTGGGTGTTTCCATGATTTCCAATCCCTTATGGAAACAGCTATGCCAATTCCTTTAGGACAGGTTCATGCCTGCAAAATCCCCATCTCATTATCTTTCCAAGGAGTTGTTTACAGCTTCACGAATGATTTTGAAAGGCATAACTATTGATTGGAGTACCTACCTCCTCTCCGAGATGGATCACCATTTTATCCGAGCTACTCGAGGAAATGTGACTAATGCTACATTTGGGTCCTTCCTCTATGTCTTCCTGCTACATGCTGCCCTTGCAAAGGAAGTTCTTTTACCTCTAGTTGATCCTCCAGAAGTTTCTTCTCTACCTCATAATGAAGATGATGAAGTGATAATTGAGGATAATGATTCTCCTCCTCCCCTGGTCATTCAGAGAAAATGCCTCAAGAGGGTGGCTGAGTCAATGCCTGTTCCTCCAGTTCCAGTGACAATTTTTGCCCAGTCTTGCAGCAGCTTGCTTGCATTCCTTCAGACGCCAAATCTTTTCAGAGCCCATAGAGATGGGATGCTCGACCTTACTATTACTTCTGTTCACCGCCTGGTAACAGGAGATGCTATTCCGTTCCTGTGCAAGGATATCAAGAGTTCCATTGAACTTTCGATGACTGCCTGTATCCAGCAATTATATTCTTCATTTTATGATGAAGTTCAGCAGCCTAAGGAGGAACTGAATAAGACCAATACTGAGTTAGCCTATGCTCTCAGGAGAAATTCTCTGACCTTTGTACGCAAATGGAGCAGCAGACTAAGCTGGTGGATACTCAGAAAGCTGAGATCTCTAAGTTGAAAGCTGAGTTGGCAGAAGCTAGGTCTCAAATGGTTGCTGTAGCAGAGGAGAGAGATACGTTACAGAAGGAGAGTCGAGAGATGAAGGAGGTGATAGCTGCCCAAGTAGAGAAGTTTAAGTCCATCACAGCTATCTTAGCCTAGAGCAATGCTCAAATCGAGCAACTCAAAGATCAGTTGGCTCAGTCTCGGTCAAATACACAAAGTCCTGTGCAACCAGTTTCTCTTTTATCCCCTGCAGACTTGGCAGCTCTTCAAAGACAGGCTACCTTATGTCCCTTATTCCAGGCCAAGGTGGAAAGATTGCAATCTCACATGGATTTGTTATGGTCTTCTTTTGAGCAGTATCAAGAATATGTTCCACCAGATCGTTCCTTTTTTGTCCATTATCAACAACAGAAGTTGGCCTTCTATATAAAGCTTTCCACGATGGATTTACCTATTCCAGAGGATGGATGGAGTGGGGCCTGGTCATGTGATTTGCTAATAGAAGTCGTGAGGATGGTTTTTGAAGACTCTGTCACTCCAGATACGATGCATCTATCTTACATGTATTTGAGGGGTGATTTACTGATTCCAGATGATGAAGATCTGGCTTGGTATGTCGGAGATGTGGTGTTGCAAGCTTCTTTGTATGTCCGACATTTGGAGTTGAGGATTGATGAAATGTTCCAGGGGTATTCTTCAAAGGTGGCTGAGTGTCCTGTGTTTTCATGGCACACTATGGTTGATGCTGTCATTTTGAATCACCGTCACGTCAAAGCTTCAGCTCATGCCCAGAACACTAACCAACTGAGAATGGATCTTTTAGCCTATCTCTCCAACCAACCTCCATTTGATACTTGTTTCTTTGAAGCCTATCATCGTAGATCAGCTTTAGGACCACCATCCTTACCATGTCTAACTCATTATCAACAAATGGCTCATAGGTATGATGCTTATATTTCCCTTTTTCAATCTAACCCAAAAGTCATTTTACCCCTTCTTTTCCAACCTCAAGGATCTCCTCAAATTCCTATATTTACCCATTGTTCTTTTATTGAAGATCGAGTTTTTCTACCTCCTGATCCTTGTCCTTCCCCATCCCCTGACATTTTATCAACTTTTCTTGCTTATCTTTTAACTCCTTTCTTAACAGAATCTCCTCAATTTTCAGCAAATCCATCTTTAATCCATTCTTCGTTTTATGATTTTGCCTATCCATCGCTTCATCCTCTTTCATTAGTCCCTCTTCCATCTCCTAACACTTCTATTCCTAATCCTCCTTAGTTGGTTAGTGGGTATCCAGGATTTGATCAGAAGATTCTTCAAAGAAGAGGCTGGAGTTCAAATGATTCCCTTACCAGACCTCAAATCAATTGGCCATTGATCCCAGGAGAATGGATAAGTGCTAGTCAGGCTTATCAGAATTATCTGCATTTTTCTCAGCAGTATTCTCAGTCTGTAGATCCTTCTGTGCGCTTAACTGCTCATTTTACTTGGTACCTGGCGTATATGCATAGGAATTCTCATAATGATTCAAAGCCTATTCCAAAGTTGTGCATGAATGTCAATGTGAGCATTGATTCCCAGCAACTGGATGTATTGTACTTTCATGCCCTCTGTTTGCCTAGCAGATACCTTGTCTTGTTGGAAAGGATGTGCTGCCTTCAGTTTTTTCAAAATCCTCCCAAGACATTTGTAGATGAATCCTTGTTTATGGATCGTTTTCAAAATCACCAATCTTTCAAGAGGGATCATCTTCATTGATACCTTTGGCATGTATGGTGGATGATTTTTAATGATAAATCTCTCTTTTTGGAGGAGTCATTCAGATGAATGAATCCGAATTATTCCACATTGGTGAAAGCCGAGCTGCTGAAGCTTCTGGAAGCCGAGTTCATCTATCCAGTGGCAAATAGTGAATGGGTCTCACCCATTGTGGTAGTACCCAAGAAGAATGGCAAGCTTCGTATATGTGTGGATTTCCGCAAGTTGAATTCCAAGACCAAGAAGGATCACTTTCCTATCCCTTTCACAAACCAACTGTTGGACACAGTGGCAGGACATGAGCTTTATTCCCTTCTGGATGGATTTAGTGGATATAACCAAGTGCAGATAGTAGAAGAAGACCAATCCAAAACAACCTTCACCACAGAATGGGGGACCTATGCTTACCAAGTGATGCCGTTTGGGCTCTGCAATGCCCCTACTACTTTCCAGCGAGTCATGATGGCCGCATTCCAAAATCATCTGCATGACTTTATTGAGGTATATTTGGATGACTTCTGTGTCTATAGTTTGATCCGTGAACACTGGGGACATTTGGAACAATGCTTTGACCGATGCCGGGAGTATGGGATTTCCCTCAACCCCGACAAATGCATCTTTGGGGTCTCTTCTGGAGTTCTGTTGGGCCACATTGTCTCTACACAAGGGATATCAACAGACCCTGCAAAGATCGAAAAGATCGAAAAGATCGCAGCTCTGACAACACCCACCAACCTCAAACAGTTGAGGGCATTCCTAGGCCATGTGGGTTACTACAGAAGGTTCATAGCTCATTTTGCAACAAAGGCAACCTCCTTACACAAGCTTCTGAGGAAAGATGTAGAGTTTATTTGGACGGAAGAATGTGACATAGCCTTCAACACTCCGAAGCAGTGTCTGATTGAGGCACCCATTCTGCAACCTCCTGATTGGACAAAGGAGTTCCATGTACACACTGATGCATCTATTGAAGGCTTAGGCGCAGTTCTCTGCCAGAAGGGCTCCTCAAAGCTGGATCAACCCATCTACTACGCAAGCCAAAAAGTCACTGATAGGGAACGGAACTATATAGTGGACAGAGCTTGAGTGCTTGGCAATGGTGTTTGCCCTAGAGAAGTTCCGCCACTATCTGTTGTCTACCCACTTTAAATTTTATGTGGATCACGAGGCCCTATCCTTCCTGATGAACAAAGCAGACGTGAAAGGATGACTGATGAGATGGATCCTTCTATTCCAGGAGTTCGACTTTGAGGTGATTACCAAAACTGGTCGTTCCCATGTTCTGGCCAATCATCTGTCGCGTATCCCACAGACTGTAGACGAGGAGCAGGATGATCCAGACCTCCCTGATGCTTCCCTATTCCTGGTAGAAACTGTAACCCCCTGGTATGCAGACATTGCCAATCTGCTGGCAACCCAACAATACCCTCCTGGCATTTCTAGTCGGGAAAGGAAGAAGCTTATGTTAGAATCAACCCCCTACACCCTGTTAGGCGATGCACTGTACAAGAAAGGCAAAGATGAAGTGCTCAGAAGATGTGTTGCAAGAGATGAGATTGGAATTGTTCTGAAGGCTTGCCATGATGAGCCATGTGGAGGCCACTTTGCAGGAGAAGCCACAGCCAGGAAGGCTCTGTTAGCAGGTTACTGGTGGCCGACCATTCACAAGGATGCCTATGATTACTGTAAGTGATGTGATGCCTGTCAGAGAATGGGGAAACCTACCAAGACCAGTGCCATGCCACTGCAACCCATCCTTCCTTTAAAGACGTTTGAGAAGTGGGGCATCCACTTTGTAGGCCCAATCGATCCACCTACCAGAAGGAAGCAGAATAGATACATCTTGGTATGTACGGATTATGTCACAAAGTGGTGTGAAGCTAAAGCCCTAAACCGGGACGATGGTAACTGCGTAGCCCTGTTCATATACGAGAATATCATCACCCGTTTTGGCAGTCCCCTAGAGCTGGTAAGTGACAGAGGCACTCATTTCATTAATAAAGTCATGGAAGAGTTGACAGAGCTGTATAAGATCCGCCATTGCAAGTCCACTCCTTGTTACCCCAGAGCCAACGGCCAAGTCGAAGTCACGAATCGCATCCTCTGCTCAATCCTGACATGAACAATTATTGCACATCGTCGTGATTGGGATGATCGACTTATAGAGGCCCTCTGGGAGTACAGAACTTCCCATAAAGCAGCAATAGGACAGACACCCTTCCAGCTGGTGTATGGTACAAAAGCTGTTTTCCCTGTTGAACTGGAATTGCCCTCTTTGAGAGTGGCTATCAAAGAGCGTTTGGGGGACGATGATTCATTGAAATGCCGTCTCTTGCACTTGGAATGTTTGGACGAAACTCGCAGGATGGCTCTATAGTACATGGAAGCCATGCAAGCTCGACGCAAGGCTTACCATGACAGCTTCATCAAGCACAAGGAGTTCAACGAAGGTGATTTGGTCCTAGCCTATGATTCACGATTTGGCAAGTTTCCTGGCAAGCTCCAACAGCGGCAGTGGATGGGCCCATATAAGGTACTTGCTATCAACCCTAATGGCTCTGTCCAAGTGCAGACTGTTGATGCCTCTGATGATCCCTTCCTGATCAATGGATATCGCCTGAAGAAGTACTTCCCTCTTTGGGGATCTTGACAATCACGGTCACCTGGTCCTTTCCCCCGTTGGCATGGCACTGTAACTCTTATGATGCTACTTCTGATAGCCGTTCTTCAGCCACTCCTGATGAGGTGGACGCAACCCTCTGTCCCCTCAGCCCCACCTTCCAGCCTTGATCTCTTATTCTCTATTTTCCACCAGCGGCAGTGGCGAGGTTGGTTCTGACAAATGGTATTTCTACCATTCCCTTGCTTAATTCGAAATATATATATATATATATATACATATCGGTCATGGGAGAAAAGGACTTCGGTCCCTGTCATGCTGACTTATTCTTCGAGAAAAGGTGGAGACACCCTCTGGACTTTTTTTTTTTTAACAACAACAACAAAACAAGAAAAAAGAAAAAAAAACCAAGAAAAACAAATCTGTTATGGGAGAAAATGAAGAAATTCCCTATCATAGCAGACCTCGCTCCAAGAAAAGGTGGCAAACACCCTTGGGCAGGAAGCTGGCTGTGGAAAAGGTGGTAACACCCTGCAGTTCAGGATAACTGACTCACCAACAGAAAATTGTCCAGAAGAAATTTAAAGCCACCTCCCTTGGTGCGCTGTCTCTGCAACTTCTTCAGCCTATTTGCCCCCTTTCGCAGACGATCTTTTCTACAACCAATTAAAGTACCATATTTGATGGCTACCTCCCTGGGTACGCCTCTTCAACAACTGACGATGCGATCTTCATCGACAAACAATCGAGTGACGCGAGCTTTCATCCTAACTGGATGGGGAAGTGAGTATGGTTGCCCTCTGTATCTATGAGAGTGTGAGACAGAGGGTGGGGCGAGAGACCAGTCTTTTCCCTTCAAATCAAATGAGAGGTGAGAAGTGCGAATGAAGTGTTGCACGCATGGGAAGGGCCTCTCAATGCACAAAGCACGATTTGTTCTTGTGCACTGCACCATAAGGCTCCCTGACCTTCCTTCTCGCACCGTATGCCGGCACAGGGCGGGATGCACAGTTGCACCATCAAATGCGCACAAGGCATACAACCTTTGCACAAGTGACCGTGAGGATTACATCAATGGGTTTCAGGACATGGTTGCCCTCCTGTATCTTTCAACAGAGCGTGAGATAGAGGGTGGGCTGAGTGTGACTGGAGTTTCTTCAATCAATTACCGAGAGGTGAGATTGAGGGACGTTACGACACTTGGAGTCCGGTACGTTCCCATTTCCTTATGCACTCATGGGATGGGTTTCTACCGTCATCACAGGACACGTCACCCTGTTCTGTACACTGCACTGTAAGGCTCCCTTGCCTTCCTCCTTGCACCTATGCCAAACGGGTTGGACGCACTAATGCACATCAACTGTGCACCCTCGCATACTCCCTCTGCACCATTCTCTTGTCGATTCCTAAACTGGGATATGATCCATGGGTTTTTCTCTTGCTTTTCTCGAGTGATATTAGTCATGGGGCGAGTGATTGTTCTTTCATTCCATTTGAGTGATTGTGAGTTTAGTGTAATATTTCTCATTATCGACGAATTTCCTGCGATTCCTTCAACCAGCTACCTCCCTGGGTGCTACCGCATGGTCCCTGCCATGAAGGACGTGTGTTGTGAAGATACTTTGGTACCTCCTGCTGCAGCCGACAACACACAGGACGTGCCATCGACAATCAACCTTGATTCTCTATAATATGGGCCAAGTTTTTCTAACCCTACACCTTCTGTTTCTCAGTGATGTTCATGTTTTAAGTGTGGAGATGTTCGTGGTTGGTCTCTTTAGTGGTATTAGGTCCCTATTGCTCGGTTAACCCTACCAGTTAAGGTTTTAAGTGTGGGGACGTATCCCTGCGCGTCTACATTGCATACCCCTCTACATATGCCTCAACCTACTAATGCCTCTCTGCCATGACTTGCTTTTACCCTGATGGGGTCCCTTCCCACCCACCCATTCATTTTTCACCCACCCTCGGGGCTGTTCCCTTGCAGTTTTCCTTCATTCCCTGATTTTGCTGTCCTGCCCAGGTGCACATATCCTACGTTCACCGAAATCCACATCCAACCTTATAGCCCTATTCATCCTTTGAAATGACCATTTTTCCTTTTTACCCACCCCTGTTCCGATGCACGGTTTTTGAGTTATTAATTTTTGAAGCATTTTGCGCATATTAGCCGGTTTTCCATGTGAACGTGCTTTTCTTGCTTCAGAACCGTACTCTGATGTCATAGCCCTGACAACAACTTTTCCCCTGACATTTTTCCTTTTTTCTCCGTGTCGTTTCGAAGCACGGTTTGTCCAATATTAATTTTTGCGGTTTCTCGAGACT
The DNA here is from genome assembly GCF_053477565.2 of Lygodium microphyllum. NCBI lineage: Eukaryota > Viridiplantae > Streptophyta > Polypodiopsida > Schizaeales > Lygodiaceae > Lygodium > Lygodium microphyllum. The sequence continues at coordinate 156,852 of NW_028229658.1, forward strand.
TTTTCATGCGTCATTTTGACATTTTTCCATGTGAACCTGCCCTGTTTGCATCGGAATTCCAATTTGATTTGACAGTCGTGTCCACTGCGCCTTCCCCCACCTTTTTCCTTTTTCTTCCACCCTCTTTTGACTTTTGGATTTTTAATTATTAATTTTTAAATGTGTTTTCGGGCGTATTTTTGGTGTTTTTCACATGTGAACCCCTCCTACTTCAACCGGAACTGCGTTCTAACGTGACACCCTGTGCCATCCCTTCTTGCGGAAATTTTTCCTTCTTACTGCATGTCATTCCGGCCAGCGGTTCGTCCAATATTAATTTTCGATTCTATTTTCGGGTCTGTTTTTTGGGTTTTTCCCATGTGATCGGATCTTATCTTAGTCGGAACCATGTTTTGATGTGATAGGATTGTCGCGCACGTGCTTTTGCACATTTTTCCTTTTTCTTGCACCTCTTTCCGATGCACGGATCTTCCGATATTAATTTTCGTTTATGTTTTTGCACCCATTTTTTGCGTTTTTTGCATGTGAATACCCTTTACCCCCGCCGCAACCCCCATTTCCCATTTCCTCTGTCTTCCCCCTGCCATCCTACCCAATTTTTGTTTTTATGACATTTCGTTTTGATGACCGGATTGGGAGATATTCATTTTTCTTTCTTTTTTCGTGTTTTCGCGCGACTCGTCCCGCGCGTGAACGCGCTCGTTTTCGATTTCACGCGTCTCCACGCTCTCCGGTCGCGTCCGCGTGCCCCGTACCGACATCGCGGCGCTATTCCACTCCCATCACGGCAAATTTTTTTACCTCGCCCCGCACACGCGCGCGGGACGGGGGCACACCTTTCTTTTATGATAGGCACCCCTTTCCCATGGGCACCCCTATCCCCTCCCCAACTCCCCCCACATCCATGGACCCCCACCCACATCCCTGGGCACCCCTCCCACACCCATGGGGCACCCTTTCACCCACCCCCACACACCTGGGCATCCCTACCCACCCCCCCGAGCACCCTTCCCTATCCCCCCCACCCCCACCTTTCTCTCTCCCCGACCCTTTCCCCCCCCAACCACCTCCCTCCCTCCCTCCTCCATCTCCCTGCGTTTCTGCTCCCTCATCTCCATCTCCATTTCCCTCTCCTTCACGCTCCTCCATCTCCACCACTCCCTTCCCTCCTCCTCCTCTCCTTTCCCTCCTCCTCCTCTTCTCCTCCCTCCCTCCTCTCCCGCCCTCCTGCCGCCTGGCCCCGCCTGGGCCGCCCGTCCTAGCCGCTGCAGAAGCCGCCCGCCGCCCTCCCGGGTTCATCGCCGCCTGTTCGTGGCACCCCCGCCCTGGTTGAAGACGCCGCGCGCCTTCGCCCCGTGGCCCTCTAGCCTTCGCCCCGTAGCCCTCTATCAGCCGCCCCGTGGCCTCCTAGACGCCGTCTCCTCCACGGCGCCCAGCCCTATGCGCCCTATCCGCCGTCTCCTCCCCGGCGCCCTGCCCTGTACGCCCCGCCCGCTGTAGTCCACCACGTGCCTACAACCCACCCGCCTGTAAGCCCCCCATTTCCCCCAGTTCTACCACCCACACCCACCACCCCCTGCAAGCCACCCTTCCCCCCCAAGGACACCCCACCACCCACCACCCCCACCCAAGCCCACTGTCACACCCACCCGCCCGCGCAGACCCGCAGAAACCCCCCATAAGCCCCCCCGTCCCACCCGCAGAAACCCCCCATAAGCCCCCCGTCCCACCCGTAGAAATCTCCTCATAAGCCCCCTAGTCCCACCCGCAGAAACCACCCGACGACACAAGTGGAACCCAACCACAAACTGCAGCACCATGCAGAACCTGCAGCTCTCTTTTTGCAGCCCCTCTTCTCAACCCCCTAACACACGCAAGCGTGGTTGTGCACGTGTGGTTGTTCGTGTTCGTGTGCGGGAGTCTGTTCGCGGCTATTCACGTGCAGGGATGCGCGCTAGCTGGTCCGTGAGGTGGTGTGCACCAGCCGGCTGTTCACACGCAGCTCACACGTAGTCCATTCCTGGGTATATTCCCGGATTTTTAATTTCCAAAACCCGAAAACCTTAAAAATCCATTGAAAAATTACAACAAAATCATTAAAAATCAATTTAAATTCAAAAAAATTACAGAAAAATCTTGAAAAATTCCCAATCTTTCTGCAGTAAATTGCAATATTTTTCTAAACTTCAAATTTTGGGAAAAAAAAATCAGAACATTTTAAAATTAAAAATTCTTTTCAAAATACCCACAACATGAGAAAAAATTCATTAAAATTGGTAAAAAATCTCATTTAATTGCAAAAAAAAAATCCTAAAAATTCCATTAACTTTTTTGCTTATTTTTGAAATATTTTCTAAGCTGAAAATAATATGTCATTTTATTCCATGATTATTTTATGGTAAAATTACTTCATTAAAAGCTAAATTCATAAAAAATTCTCTTTAATTCCAAACACAAACTGAAAATTCTAGAAAAATCCAAATACCTTTGTTCTTTTTGGATTGCTGACCTACATTTTGGGATTGAGAAGTGCGCATTCATTACATACACATACACCCACTACCAAGTATTTTTCCTTTTATTTTTTTTATTTTTTTCGCTACCCCAAAATTCATGCTTAATTTTTAACATGAATCCTAAACACCACAATGGCACGCGCATTCCCGCTAAACGCACCATTTTATAATTAAAATCAACCGGCCATTCACTTAGCACGCGCTAGGTGCGCTTAAGAGGCACTTTAATATTTTTAATTAAAAATGAACCAGCCGTCACAAGAGCATACGCTGGCAAAAAAGCGCTCCACATCACCTTAATTTTTAATAAATGAACTTGCATTTAGAGACCCAGTCTGGGTATCAAAGTCCGGGATTCGGATTAATGCACCGCTCCAACCTAATAATTTGTAATTAAAATTTTAAGAAGGAACCACCGTTTTCTTGATAAGGTTTATCACTTAATAAAAATTCACCCATTTCTTAATAATTTATTAAAATGAACCTTTAATTAAATTAATTCCCCCTCACTGTACTTATTCCCCTTTTTAATGATTTCATTTCGTGGGATGGGTACGCGAAGTCTTCAGAGTTGTCTCCATGGTCAAACCTGATTATCCAAGTTGTGGTCATAATATGTGTGGGTTGTTGTTATGTTTTGGTTCAGTTTCTTTGTTACGGTTAAGGGTACAGTGTGTAGTGTTTTTCTTTATTGCCTGATACGGGGATTTGGGTGTTTGCATGTTGCATAGCATGAAGCTTTCGGTAGCATATGTGTAGAGGTCATGTCGAATTTTTTCTAGGCTGTGGTTTGCTTGGGGATAGTTGGTCAAGTCACGTTTTACCATATTGGTTAATATCTTATCCTTGGTTTTTGTCTGTTGCTTTGCAGGCATTCTCTTTGTTTGTCTGTGTTTGTGGTGTATGTGTGTAACCATCTGAATGGCGCCCTCTCGTACTCCTCCCCCGATTCAGTATGTTCCTTTGGCTGTCCATGATTATTCTTTGTTACTGGATTCGGACGTTGTCGCTAAAGCGGGCTTGTCCAAGTTCGTGAGCCTGTCTTTCCCACTAGTTCCAGATGATCCTTCCATTTGTGACGAGTTTTTAACCTCTTACAGTAAGAGGTCTGGTCCAGTCCGTGGCGCTACTATTCTTCTCACACCGAAGAGTCTAGGCAAAGCTCTTGGTCTGCCATATCGTGGGGAGTCTGTCCCTGCTGCCAGACAGTTGTTTACCAATGATGATATTTTGAAGCTGTTGCAGAAGCAGACTCAAGATGTTCTTGATCCGAAGAAGGTCATTACCACGTCAGGAGTGGGTGTTTCCATGATTTCCAATCCCTTATGGAAACAACTATGCCAATTCCTTCAGGACAGGTTCATGCCTGCAAAATCCCCATCTCATTATCTTTCCAAGGAGTTCTTTACAGTTTCACGAATGATTTTGAAAGGCATAGCTATTGATTGGAGTACCTATCTCCTCTCCAAGATGGATCACCATTTTATCCGAGCTACTCGAGGAAATGTGACTAATGTTACATTTGGGTCCTTCCTCTATGTCTTCTTGCTACATGCTGCCCCTGCAAAGGAAGTTCCTTTACCTCCAGTTGATCCTCCAGAAGTTCCTCCTCTACTTCGTAATGAAGATGATGAAGTGATAATTCAGGATGATGATTCTCCTCCTCCCCTGGTCATTCAGAGAAAACGCCTCAAGAGGGTGGCTGAGTCAATGCCTATTCCTCCAGTTCCAGTGACAATTCCTGCCCAGTCTTGCAGCAGCTTGCCTGCATTGCTTCAGACGCCAAATCTTTTCAGAGCCCATAGAGATGGGATGCGCGACCTTACTATTCCTTCTGTTCACCGCCTGGTAACAGGAGATGTTATTCCGTTCCTGTGCAAGGATATCCAGAGTTCTATTGAACTTTCGATGACTGCCTGTATCCAGCAATTATATTCTTCATTTTATGATGAAGTTCTGCAGTCTAAGGAGGAACTGAATAAGACCAATACTGAGTTAGCCTCTGCTCAGGAGAAATTATCTGACCTTTGTACACAAATGGAACAGCAGACTAAGCTCGTGGATACTCAGAAAGCTGAGATCTCTAAGTTGAAAGCTGAGTTGGCAGAAGCTAGGTCTCAAATGGTTGCTGTAGCAGAGGAGAGAGATACGTTACAGAAGGAGAGTCGAGAGATGAAGGAGGTGATAGCTGCCCAAGTAGAGAAGTTTAAGTCCATCACAGCTATCTTAGCCTAGAGCAATGCTCAAATCGAGCAACTCAAAGATCAGTTGGCTCAGTCTCGGTCAAATACACAAAGTCCTGTGCAACCAGTTTCTCTTTTATCCCCTGCAGACTTGGCAGCTCTTCAAAGACAGGCTACCTTATGTCCCTTATTCCAGGCCAAGGTGGAAAGATTGCAATCTCACATGGATTTGTTATGGTCTTCTTTTGAGCAGTATCAAGAATATGTTCCACCAGATCGTTCCTTTTTTGTCCATTATCAACAACAGAAGTTGGCCTTCTATATAAAGCTTTCCACGATGGATTTACCTATTCCAGAGGATGGATGGAGTGGGGCCTGGTCATGTGATTTGCTAATAGAAGTCGTGAGGATGGTTTTTGAAGACTCTGTCACTCCAGATACGATGCATCTATCTTACATGTATTTGAGGGGTGATTTACTGATTCCAGATGATGAAGATCTGGCTTGGTATGTCAGAGATGTGGTATTGCAAGCTTCTTTGTATGTCCGACATTTGGAGTTGAGGATTGATGAGATGTTCCAGGGGTATTCTTCAAAGGTGGCTGAGTGTCCTGAGTTTTTATGGCACACTATGGTTGATGCTGTCATTTTGAATCACCGTCAGGTCAAAGCTTCAGCTCATGCCCAGAACACTAATCAACTGAGGGTGGATCTTTTAGCCTATCTCTCCAACCAACCTCCATTTGATACTTCTTTCTTTGAAGCCTATCATCGTAGATTAGCTTTAGGACCATCCTTACCATGTCTAACTCATTATCAACAAATGGCTCATAGGTATGATGCTTATATTTCCCTTTTTCAATCTAACCCAAAAGTCATTTTACCCCTTCTTTTCCAACCTCAAGGATCTCCTCAAATTCCTATATTTACCCATTGTTCTTTTATTGAAGATCGAGTTTTTCTACCTCCTGATCCTTGTCCTTCCTCATCCCCTGACATTCTATCAACTTTTTCTGCTTATCTTTTAACGCCTTTCTTAACAGAATCTCCTCAATTTTCAGCAAATCCATCTTTAATCCATTCTTCATTTTATGATTTTGCCTATCCATCGCTTCATCCTCTTTCATTAGTCCCTCTTCCATCTCCTAACACTTCTATTCCTAATCCTCCTCAGTTGGTTAGTGGGTATCCAGGTTTTGATCAGAAGATTCTTCGAAGAAGAGGCTGGAGTTCAAATGATTCCCTTACCGGACCTCAAATCAATTGGCCATTGATCCCAGGAGAATGGATAAGTGCTAGTCAGGATAATCAGAATTATCTGCATTTTTCTCAACAGTATTCTCAGTCTGTAGATCCTTCTGTGCGCTTAACTGCTCATTTTACTTGGTACCTGGCGTATATGCATAGGCATTCTCATAATGATTCAAAGCCTATTCCAAAGTTGTGCATGAATGTCAATGTGAGCATTGATTCCCAGCAAACTGGATGTATTGTACTTTCATGCCCTCTGTTTGCCTAGCAGATACCTTGTCTTGTTGGAAAGGATGTGCTGCCTTCAATTTTTTCAGAATCCTCCCAAGATATTTGTAGATGAATCCTTGTCTATGGATCGTTTTCAAAATCACCAATCTTTCAAGAGGGATCATCTTCATTTATACCTTTGCCATGTATGGTGGATGATTTTTAATAATAAATCTCTCTTTTTGGAGGAGTCATTCAGATGGTTGTGTTGTGTGTAGTGTTTGCGTTGTGGGTTAATTTATGTGATAAGATCGTGGTGGTTGCCTATTCGATTTACTTGCGTGCGAGCTACATTTTGGAGAATTGTGGTGATGGTGTTGCTGGTTGGATAGTTGAAGATGCTGATGCAGAAGAAGAAGAAACCTCTTATATCCTTTATAAGTTTGTTATGATTTCCAGTTGGATAAGAAGTGTTAATGTATAAAGGGTTTTCCTTTCGTTGTATTCTTTATATCAGATACATGTTATAAGTTGGGGTCGTGGTTGGATGGACTGTTTTTGAAGATTTATTGAAGATCAAAGTTGAGCTTTTGAATGAACTTGTATTCCCTTTTTCCTGGGTCGCGAGGAAGCTTCCTTATTTAGTGTGGGGATATGTTGAGTGTTGAAATGACCTATTTTTTGGCAGATTTTTGTTGTTTTTGAGAGCTAAATGGTTGATTTTATGAGATGATTGATTGGTTTGGAAGTAGTTTGAGAGTGTTTTGGATAGGTCGGAATGGTTTTATTGAGCTCATGATGTTTATTAGTAGAGATGTGAAGTTCAGTTGATGATCTGATATGTTCTGTTTGGTCTTGATAGCTTCTGTTGAGCTTCTGTTTTGTTCTGTTTTCTCTCTGTAAGGAGGGATGGAGTATTGATTGATAGGGTTTGAGATTGTTTGAAAGCTTATTAAGTGATTTTTGATGGTTTGGAATGGTTTTGGTATGAGTTATGTGGTTCTGATGCTTTCTGTTGACCTTCTGTAACTCTCTGATGAGCTTCTGTAGACCTTCTGTAGGCTTCTGTATGTGTTCTGTTGGATAAGAGTGTAGTTTGGAAAAGTTTTCTAGCCTTGGAAAGAGGTGAATACAAGTGCAAAAGATCTAAAAGAAGTCAAAGAAGTAGCTGCTGAAGACTCAAGTAAAGACTGGAGTGAAATGACAGTGGTGAGCTATGAAAAGACATTGTAGTGGCTCTGGTGCCTCTTCATATCAGACATACCTCTTGGGAGGTGCATTCACGACCTAAGAAGGATTATTGAGGGTTATTATTGAGTGATTGTAGTGAGGATATGATGTACTATTGATGGAGAGAGAGAGAGAGAGAGTTAGAGATAGTCAAATCTATCAAATTAATGTGATGGTATATGAGAGATTGAGAGAGAAGACTATGAAGATATTGAAGATGAATACTATGTGATGTATTTCCATTCAAAGATGGTGTATTCCTTTGCTTTCTTTGTTCTATTGATGGATTTTGTGAAGATATTGAAGAATATGGTTGATTCTATCAAATCCGTGGGAGATCTACATGATGCTGCATGAAGATTTGTTATGCCTGGTGTTCTTTTCTTCATTGTGATCATATAAAACCTAATAAAAAAGCTTGTTGATGTTACAAGATAGATTTTCTTACAAGAGAATTCCCTTTTTCTTGGTGTTCCTCTTGGGGCTCCAAAATCCGGGGAAGGCCGTGTGCACAAGGCTTATGGAAGCCTAACTTTAGAAGCTTCTATACTTCTGTCTCAGAAACGTGATGTGGAGTGGGATGGAAATGATTGGAAAGGAGGGATGAAGGCGACGATTGAGAGAGATGAAGTTGATGATTATGACAGGATGCGCAGGCAGCAGTAGGCCAACGTGGCGGCCAAGCGTTGATGGCAGCAGCTCCCTGGCATGGCGGTGATCTTCACGGCACCCTCCACTCTCTCTCTTCTCTCCCCTCCCTCAAGCCTGGGGAGGGGGTGGTTATATAGGCTAAGGGGGGGGGGGGGGGGGGGATAGCCACCCCCGTGGCATAATTGCATGCCTTCTCCTCCACATGCTTCTCCACTTAACTCACTCCCTCTCACACTCCTCTCCCCTGCCATGCATCGGCTGAGAGGAGGGGGTAAATAATTAAGAAAATTGCAAAAATTTAACCATTATCCTTTACCTTTCCCATAAAGGGTGTTCGTGCACGGCTTGCGGGTTTTGGCCTCGACCTTATTTGCACAACACAGTTGGGGGTTATTATTACGCGCACGGGGTAAGGACTTAGCCACTAACATTATTCCGTTGCGGGAGATGACTTAGCGCTACTTTTGCACGGGCATGTAGTGGTCAAAATTCTTTAATATTTTGTGCAAAAATATTACAAGTCCTTGGAATTCTCGTTTCACGATCTTGGTTAAAAGAAACTCATGAAATGTTAACTTCTGTTCATAAGTTACACTCGCATCATTGGAAAATAAAACCCTAGACTTCCATAGATGCAAGTCACATGTGATCTGGTGCATTAGAAATAAGTACTCATTGCCAGGAATAAAGGGAGATGAAAGTTGTTTAGGGGACAACTATACTAAACGCACAACGTGCATGATGGTTGGGAACTCCTGCATGGAACCGCACTAAGAGAATTGGAAGGATCGCATGCATCTAAACCGCGTCTTGAAAATTTAAAAAAATCATGTGTTGCCATGTGTGTTAACTGAGCTTGGCTGGAATTAGAAATTATAAGACCCTTTTTTGGGTTACGAATAAGGCATGCCCACTGCCTTGAGTGACCTACTAGTGCTTCAATTAGGGACTAGGATACCCTAAGAAAGTATAAGTCAACTTACCAAGACCATTTGCTCTTGTTGAAATTATTGGGATTTCACTAAGTCGCGGAAAGACCCAAGATCGGGTGCTAGGCATCCGGGAAAAAGGAGTCACACCTTAGCAGTGGGTCACACAAACGACCTCTGAAATGTTCGTGCTTGTAGAGGGAGAGGCAGGAACAGTTACCTCCGTCTGTCTACCTGGCCCTATCCAAGGGGGTTGTTAGCCACGACGGGTATATTGGACCTAACCTGCCGCGAGAAGTCTCTCCGTGGGTACTGCTTGGACTGGGAGGACGCTTGGGTGCCAAGGTAGGCTCTGGCTGTAAATCCCTTGCCTGTGGATCCCGTACAAGAGATTGATGTAATTCGAGATGGGATCTCGAGGCCTGTGTACTAGTCTACGGGCGGAACTTAGAACAACGATCTTGTAGATTGCTGGGATGGCCTTTGGCATGATGTTGAATGTAATCCAGAATTTTGATAAATAAAGAACAGATGCTTGAGAAGAAGGAACTTTCTTGACATTGTTTTTGTGTCAGTGCCTAAGATTACATTAAGAAACCCGTGATTAAAATTGTTTAATTAAGAGAGCTGATTTTGCATGTCAAAACGTAACATGTTAGGTAATTAGATAACTAAAGCAAACTGAGGAAAGTGTGGTGGATGTGACTCAGGTCCGTCCTACGGAAGGGTGGTCCCGATTAGCTTGGAACTTTTCTCAAATGATGAGATGATAAGACAATGAGGACCTAGAGTCTTGCCAATAGGAAACGAACCTCGACCTCAGGTCGATCCCAAGTGGAAACGGCTAGACTCTTCCGCTTGGGGAAAACTCGGGAAGAACTAGATTGCAAACCCTGTGTCATTCCCTATGAGTGCCAGAAGGCAGAGCCTTCTAGACCCTCCTCCGGATGGGCTACTAAGATGTGTTTGGACAAATGGGCACGTTACACCATTAGTGCTTGTCTTCCCCATTTTCTCTCAAGATGAGGACGTCTCGATTTCTCGAAGGGGGGGAGGATGTAATATTTCCACGCAATAAAAGTTAGTCAATTAGTTCAAAATTTAGTTAGTCAATTAATAAGTTAGTAAGATTACTAACTAAAGACTAACTAAGGTAAAAACTGATTAGCATTAATAGCTAATAATTTTCATTCAATGAAAAATATATTTAAAATTTTTAAGAGTCATAAACCTGACATTTTTCTGAGATTGATAAGGACCGTAGCTACCCTTTACGAAAAGTACAATGTGAACGGGAATTATGAGCCATATTAATCACTAGTATTAATATGTATAGTTTGAGTGGTCCAAAAGTATTAGATTCTTGGGAAAAAAAACTATTATATTTTAGATATTATCCTAAAAAGATAGAACTAAAAGTCATTTAAAAGAAAAGACAAGTGATGTTTTAGTTAGTTTTGGAGATTTTATAAAAAGAAAAATAAAGAAAAGTGACTGGAAAATCGCGCGCGCTGCGATCGCAATCTACACACAGTAGACAGCACTTCGAATAGAGAAAAGAAGAAGAAGGTAACTAAGAGCTTTCTAAGCAAGTGTCTTGGGATTTTACCCCCCTTTTGGAGCCAATGCAGCCATTAGATTTATGATCTGAGCATCAGATCACTGAGTCTTCTAAGGGCCCCTCCACTCTTGTTCTCAGACTTAAGGCATGGGGAGGCACAAGGGAGCATAAGGAGACCCCGAAAGGCTGCAACAAGAGGGAGGGGGAGAGAGAGTATGCCCCTCCAAGAGATTGGGAGAGAGAGCTTGAGAGAGAGAGAGAGAGAGATAAGAGTTACGCTGAGAGGCTGCACAATTTTTCTCTATCTTGATCCTCGATTTAACCATCTTCTCTTTCGCTCTCGCATCTCGAATCTATTCCACCTTCTTAATCTCTTGAGTCTACTTGCGGACGATGGCCTCCAAGTGAAGAATGTCGCGTGCAGATGACAATCCCACAACCAGCAACAGAGCTTCGGGCAAAGGCATCACTATCAATCCAATTGCGGTACCGATTGTAAGTAATGTATTTTCAAATTGATAGATGCTTGTTTTAATGCTCACAAGAGATACATTAGGCTCCATACCTTGTGGTGCTAGAATAGGTCATTGAAAAGGATGGAAATTTCGGTGCCATGAGATTTGGACCGGGTACTTCTGTTGGACAAAAGGGATACATAACTCTCCTATATGGGCAGGAGACAAAGATTAACTTAAAGATAAGTTAAGGAACTTGTTTGATAAAAGGACTGCTTGTTTTGTTTTTGTGTATGTGTTGTAAATTATGTGAATGAAATCTGTGCCCTAAAAGGCTTAACTAATGAAGCTGATTTTAAATGTCGCACATCAATGTGATAGGACCTAATTAGACAACTAAAGCTATCAAGGGAAGCGGGTGGACAAAATCCCTTGACACGTCCACGGCCGGGTGGTTCCAGAGAACTAGGAGGCTTCTCACAAGGATTTACCCTCTAATGACTTTAGGTATTGTTAAGTTAGAACCCAATTCATGTCGTTTTAGGGGACCAAAATGGGACTATGCCCTACAGGAAGAGAGGTTGAATGGTGCATCCCTCTCGTTTCCCATTCTCTATGAACCAAGTGTAGCATAAATCTGCTTCGACTCTGTTGTTCCTACTCAAAGTGGATCATCTAGAGCTCTACACTAGCTACTTGCTAGAGACTTGGCTGATAGGAAAGAAACCCTGACTTCAGGTCGGCCCTAAGTGGGAACGGCTGGATACTTCCGCTTTGGGAAAGACTCCGAAAGACCTAGATTGCAAACCCTATGACATTCCTTGTGAGGGCCAGGTGGAGCTTTCTAGACTCCCCTCCCGATGGGCTACTAAGACGTGTTCCACAAGTGGTCAAACGGACATGTTACAGTTGGTATCAAAGTGAAACTTCATGATGATACATGATTGATTAATGTTCGGTTCATAGACATATCCTAAACAGAAATAACCTGAGTGGTATGGCTTGATTGTCAAACACCTTATGCACCCACCAAGGCTGACATGCAAGAGAAGAAATTTTTCCTCAAGAAAATTAAGGCACCCGAGTTTGATGGAGAAGGGTTAGACGTTGCAGCAGAAGCAAAGATATGGACTGAGATAATGGATGACTATTTCTTTGCTTCGAGAACTGCCTCCTTGAATCAAGCAATGATTGGAAAACTAAAGTTAGTTGCCTAGGCTCGATTATGGTGAAAGCAATGGTGCAAAGATCAAGGTATTTCTGAAGCCGCTGTTATGTGGACTCAGTTGAAAGATGTTGTATGCGGATGATACCTTCCGCCAACCTACCAGGCCTTGAAGATGAATGAATTCTTCAAGCTCAAGCAACTGGAATTAACCCTGGAAGCTTACTACTCAAAGTTTGTAATCCTACTAAAATATGCGCCACCTATGGATATTGCACAGCAAATATCTAAGTTTTACCATGGCCTGAACACTCCTCTGAACTACCGTCTTGAAGCAATGCGTCCAACGGACTTGCAAGAAGACACATTACTCCAAGAAAATCCAATCATCCAAGAACTTAAATCAGGCAATTGTATCAAAGATGACTATGGAGATCAGGATAAGAGATGCCATACGTGCGGAGAGATAGGGCACATCCATAGGAGATGTCCCTACCGTCAATGCTTCCATTGTAATGAGCTAGGATGCATCCAAGCAGACTACCCTGATCTAAGTCTAGAGGACATTGAGCCTCCAAGAAAACAAAGCTACACAGGTGCACTCTATGGATATATAGACGAATCAAATGAAGACGAAGATCTAGAGCCCACTAAACCTTATTAGGGAGGACTAAAATTCCTAGAAGCTTAATTGACATGTAACAAAATTGAGAATAAATCCTACTCTTGTACTTATGGTTAATTTGAATAATATGAGTGCACTACTTGAAACATAAGAGTAGCGTAGCAGATGCATGGTGGGTCTTAACCCATAGGTCATAAGCCCCATTACTGCTTATCTTCCCCAGTTTCTCTCGAGATGAGGACATCTTGATTTCTCTAAGGGGGGAGGATGTAATATTTCCAAGCAATAAAAGTTAGTTGGTTAGTTCGAAAGTTAGTTAGTCAATAAATAAGTTAGTAAGATTACTAACTAAAGACTTACTAAGGTAAAAAATGACTAGCATTAATAGCTAATAATTTTCATTCAATTAAAAATATATTTAAAAAATTGAGAGTCATAAAGCTAATATTTTTCTTGGATTGATAAGGACCGTAGCCACCCTTCATGAAAAGTACAATGTGAACGAGAATTATGAGCCATATTAATCACTCGTATTAATGTGTATAGTTTGAATGGTCCAAAAATATTAGATTCTTAGGGGGGAAATTTTTTATATTTTAGATATTATCCTAAAAAGATAGAACTAAAAGTCATTTAAAAGAAAAGACAAGTAATGTTTTAGTTAGTTTTGGAGATTTTATAAAAAGAAAAATAAAGAAAAGTGACTGGAGAAATGGTGCGCGCCGCGATCGCAATCTACAGGTAGTAGACAGCACTTTGAAATAGAGAAACGAAGAAGGAGTGAACTAAGAGGTTTCTAACCAAGTGTCTTGAAGTTTTACCCCCCTTTTGGAGCCAATGCAACCATCAGATTTATGATCTGAGCATCAGATCACTGAGTCTTCTAAGAGCCACTCCACTCTTGTTCTCAGACTTAACCCCTCCTCTCTAATTCATTATAAATATGAGGCATGAGGAAGCACAAGGGAGAATAAAAAGACCCTGAAAGGCTGCAAGAGAGAGGGAGAGAGAGAGTATATACCTCCAAGAGATTGTGAGAGAGAGCTTGAGAGAGAGAGAGAGAGAGAGAGAGAGAGGAGTTACCCTGAGAGGCTGCACAAATTTCCTCTATCTCGATCCTCGATTTAACCACTTCTCTTTTTCTCTCCCATCTCGAATCTATTCCACCTTCTTAATCTCTTGAGTCTACTTGCGCACAATGGCCTCCAAGCGAAGAATGTCGCGTGCAGATGACAATCCTACAACCAGAAACAACAAAGCTTCAGGCGAAGGCATCACTATCAATCCAATTGCGGTACCGGTCGTAAGTAATGTATTTTCAAATTGATAGATTCTTGTTTTAATGCTCACAAGAGATACATTAGGCTCCATACCTTGTGGTGCTAGAATAGGTCATTGAAAAGGATGGAAATTTCGGTGGCATGAGATTTGGACCGAGTACTTTTCTTGGATAGAAGGGATACATGATTCTCCTGTATGGGCAGGAGACAAAGATTAACTTAAAGATAAGTTAAGGAACTTGTTTGATAAAAGGACTACTTGTTTTGTTTTCGTGTATGTGTTGTAAACTACGTGAATGAAATTTGTGCCCTAAAAGGCTTAACTAATGAAGCTGATTTTAAATGTTGCACATAAATGTGGTAGGACCTAATTAGACAACTAAAGCTATCAAGGGAAGCGGGTGGACGGAATCCATCGACCGGTCCATCCTATGGCTGGGTGGTCCCAGAGAGTTGGGAGGCTTCTCACAAGGATTTACCGTCTGATGACTTTAGGTATTGTTGAGTTAGAACTCAATTCATGTTGTTTTAGGGGACCAGAATGGGACTATGCCCTACGGGCAGAGAGGTTGAGCGGTGCATCCCTCTTGTTTCCCATTCTCTATGAACCAAGTGCAGCATAAATCTGCTTTGACTTTGTTGTTCCTACTCAAAGTGGGTCATCTGGAGCTCGACGCTAGCTACTTCCTAGAGACTTGGCTGATAGGAAAGAAACCCTAACTTCAGGTCAATCCTAAGTGGAAATGGCTGGATACTTCTGCTTCGAGGCAGACTCAGGAAGACCTAGATCGCAAACCCTGTGACATTCCTTGTGAGTGCCAGGTGGAGCTTTCTAGACTCCCCTCCCAATGGGCTGCTAAGATGTGTCCCACAAGTGGTCAAGTGGACACGTTACAGAAGGTTTCCCATCTTGCATTTCCTTCCGAGACAACCTTTCACATCGTGTTCACCAATGTCAAAGGGGTTTTAGTCAAAATGGCGTATCCACTGAGGATTAGAGAGAGAAGGAAGTAGAGAATAGGAGATAAAAGAGAAGAAAAAGAATAGGTAGGAGATCCAAATGAATCCCAACAATGATGGAAATCAAGTTCTCTTCAAGACATGTCCATACATAATGTATTCAAACTTCTCTTTGATGGTTGGGGATGGTTCCCCCAAGGTATGGAACCAAGATTCAAGTGATAGAACTCTTTCAGAGCATCAAGATTGAACCCAAAAGTTTTATGGTTGCTTTCAACCCTAGTTTTTTTAGTTCAAAAATAGTCCATTATAGCCTACCACCAAAACTCTCTTATCTTCTCCCAAAACATGCTCAAGGTATCCTCCTTCTTTCCCACTTATGATGGCTATTTTCCCTTGTCTTACACTTTCTTTGCATGAGCTCTTTCCCTCCATCCAAGTATCAATCAAAGTAGACCCCCCTTAGCCTATTTGTGCGAGTTTTGGTTGAAAAATAGCCTCTCTTACTTCACGCTTTTCTTCTTGTTGATCAAGTGATTATTAAGTCACTTAGGGGACTTTCTACTCTCTACCTCATGTCATGTACCATAGTACTTACCATAGTGCATATCAAGACTTTCCAACATTTTCCAAGACTTTGAAAGACCCAAGTGTAGCATGATCTTATTATATGACTTAGTAGAGATAAGTCATGCCTACCTCTAAGACACCCAAATTTTTATCTTTTCACACCATAGACTAAAGAAAGCATGACAACATCTACACTTAGCATGTTGATGGTCATTATAATCCTCACATGGGCACTAAATTATCACTTATTATATTTGCTTTGTTGCACCTACCTACAATTAGCATAATTATAGCACCATTTGATTAGTATAGTTAGTTATGCATTGTTTGACTTAGTAGGTCACTTTCTTTATGTTGTATCTTATATATAATTTGTGTACATTGTATTGTGTATAAAAGAAGAAGAAGAAACTAGTAAGATAATGTTTTGTCCTCCATCTCTCTTTTCATGTTCTTAGTGAGTTTCCTGTTATGCCTATGGTGTATATTTGGTGCAAGAGCTCAAGCAAGTCCTTCCACCATGCAATTTATGACATGGTATCAAAGCAATGCCATTGAGAGAGGCTAGTTTTGAAGGTTGAAGTGAAGGAGAAGAAGCAAGCATTTGAGTAAGCAAGTAATTGGTAATAAGCTCTCCCATTCTTCCAATCTTGCTCTTGGATAGTGCATGTGGAAATACCATAAGTATGATAGAGCAAAAATCTTAAATTGCTATATGAGTTTTGGTGTTTGAACAAAGTATTGCATATTCTATATATAAGTCATTCAAAGGTTGCCGTTACTTTTTTGGCCACTTAAGACCGTTTTGGACCCTGTTTTAAACCTGCAAGGTTATAGATAATAGTTTCAATGTATATTGCAATTTTGATTGTGTCCACTGAGAAAGTGGGTGCACATGTTACATATTTTGAATCTATAAGTTTTGAGGAACTTTCCTAGAAGCAAGCTCAAGTTTTAACTAATAGGTTACAATTACATATATTTAGTCTCATTGAAAAAGATTGCTTGGTGTGTTATTGTGCAAAAGGTTGTAGAAGACTTTCTTGCTATTTTATATCAATTTTGTGATAATGAAAGAAAATAGTAGAAACCCCATCATTGAGAAGCTAGATAAGAACGAGTACACATCATGGAAGTTTTATGTGATAAACTTCCTTATTAGAGAAGGCCTCTATGAGTTTATTTTAGGCAAGGAGAAAGAGCAAGAGCTAAGCAATCCTATGATATAATTAAAGGCATGGAAAAAATGGAATGTAAAAGACAAAAAGGTAATATATTGGATATTTGTAATAATTGATAACACTATATTGGGTCATACTAGAAATACAAAAACTTCACATGCAGCTTGTAGCCTTCAAAAATACAAAAAGGTAATATATTGGCTTGTAAACACAAAAGCACAAAAGATTCAACTCAAGCAAGAGTTGAATACCTTAAAGAAAGGAAATATGTCTATAAATGAGTATGTTTTGAAGGTAAGAAGCATTGTTGATGCCTTAAACTAATGTTGATGCAATGTCTGAAGATGATTTTATTTACTTTGGGTGGCCTTGATAATGAGAAGACCTAGAAATCATTTCACTTTTGTGTATGAGTTGGTCTCTCTCACGATGATCATTGAAGAGATGAACATGTAGGGTGAATCATCTGCAAGAAGTGGTGACTAGTTTTCAGCATTTTACTCAATTTCAAGAAAGAGATGTGGCAAATCCTCTTCAAGGGATGTGATACACTACAAGATATAGGCCTTATACCAACGTTTAAAGCGACGAAAATACAAACAATAAAATTTTCCCCCGTCATCGCAAAAAGCGTCGTTATTAACGACACCATAGAAATGTCAGTATTGGCATCACTATTGGCGTCACTATCAGCGTCGCGTTTGCGACCCCAATAGCGACGCCAATAGCAACGCTAATACCGACGTTTTGCGACACGCATAGCGATGGCAATAGTGACGCGAGCAGTAAAATTTGCGACACTAATAGTGACAGTAACAGGGATTAAAAAAAATTTGTGGCAGGGCAGCTTGCACTGTGTGCTTTATGAGAGCCATACAAAATAGTTTCTGCACTACTGTGTACAAAGCGCTTGCAAACAAAAAGAATGTATACTGAAATCATAAAACTGATACATGAAATAAATACATGATCGCATAAAAAGTGATTGGTACAATCATGACAGGATATCACTAATACATAGAAAATGTCTACATAGATCAAGCAACTCAAAAATAAAGATGTGTGAGCTCCAGGGATCTAAGGGCGAGCTACAAAGGAGCATCGAACGGACTCTACAGAAAAAGAAACAACACATCAATTCACCATACAATAATGCATTCAAATATCTCATGGTAACTACGGACAAGAAAGATGAGTGACTTATAGGGCCGCCACGTCTATACAATCGGTCGATCAATGCATTGAGACCGTGCCTCTCTGCATATCGAGTCTCAAGGCCGATCGGATCGCGATTTGTAATGGAGTGCTGCAAAGAAAACAAAATGATAACTTTTAGAAACATGATTGTCAGTACGAAGAATATTTCAAAAAAACAAACAAGCAAAACAAAAGAAAAACTTACAAAGTCCTCCAAATATGTCATGTGGCCACCACTCCCAAGATGATGGACCACTCCAGCCTCGAGTCATGCCCTCGCCGCCTCGCGCTGTTGACTCCAACATCCTGGAGAATTTGTAGCCTCCTCCCTCAGTCCGCGCCAGTCGTCTACATCTAACCACTCGGGCTTTGCAGCCCCACTCTTGATTGCCTTGTGTGCGTCGGATCGTCTATGTGACATGTATGCACGCATGCAATCCATCATCTAGCCCGTAGAGAATCTATCTACTGTGGCTGGCACCAGAAACTCCTCGTGCAAGGATGCTACTATGTAGTCATTGCTCCCCTCCGATATGTTCTTCCAATGATCCAAGAGGTTATGCTGAAAAACTTGTTGGCACAACTCTCTCATGCGAGCCATCACCCTCCTCCCCTCATCATTCATGATGATGGCTCCTGACCTACTATCAACCAGATATCCATAACCCCTAGGAGTCTTGTTAGAAATGCGGGATCTAGAGCATGGCAGAAGCTATGGAGGTTGGAAGGTAGAGATAAACCTCATGATGACATAGACAAAGAAGACAACTGTTACACAAGTGAATTAGGTTTCAAGATTGAGACTTGAACTCATAAACACAATCTTGTGTAGGACTGACAATGACACAGAGACTTGACACAAAGAGACAAGTACTATTGCATTATCATCATATGAAAGTGATAGTCAAGTACATCATTATATAGGATTGCTTGGTGGCACATTTCATCCACTGTGCATATGGGATTCTGTCTCTCTTCCTAGAATAAACTGCATCTTCCTAACCTAGCTGTTCCATACAAAGGGGCATACACAAGGTGTGATTGACAGATTCTCAACACCCCTCCTCAATCACAACCTGAAAGTACAAAGTGTGTAGAGGCTTTAGTGAGAGCAGTACCTGCAAAGTGTGGGCATACCACAAACATGGCAAAAACACCAGAGGCTGTCGCAGAAAAGGCTAAGTGTGGGTACCATAAACATGGTGGACATCCAGAGGCTGTAACAGGGGCCTCACAAAGTGTACAGAGGCTGTAGTACAAGGCTACATGAGGAGTTTACAAAGCTTATGAAAGGAACATTAAGGCAGGTACAATGCTTTTAAAACAAAAAATGAGAGACAAGGACCGATAAGCAATGCGGGATCTAGAGCATGGCAGAAGCTATGGAGGTTGGAAGGTAGAGATAAACCTCATGATGACATAGACAAAGAAGACAACTGTTACACAAGTGAATTAGGTTTCAAGATTGAGACTTGAACTCATAAACACAATCTTGTGTAGGACTGACAATGACACAGAGACTTGACACAAAGAGACAAGTACTATTGCATTATCATCATATGAAAGTGATAGTCAAGTACATCATTATATAGGATTG